>NC_086325.1:104901611-105201611 GCF_036172605.1 Pelobates fuscus
GCGATTTATTCTGTACCGCCCTTTGTTCGCGTCATTGATAGATGCGCAGTCCCGCCTTCCTCCTTCTTGCCGGCGGTCAGTTTTCCCTTTTTCGCACGCTTTTCATGACAGCTCTCCGCTCTGTGATCCATGCCCGATCGGAATTGCAGCTCTGTTAAACCGTAAGCAATCATTGCCCCCTGCTGGTACATTTTGTTGTTACTGTTACTATCAGTGAACACTTAGCTTATCATAGCCTATTTTTTTTTTACAGCTTGTCCTCATACTATACAGTTCTGTGCCTATTACAGGGTGACCCCCTCTTGCCTCCTTTTTTGAGGGTGACCCCCTCGTGTCTCTTAATTGAGGGTGACCCCCTCTTGCCTTACCTCTGAGGGTGAACCCCTCTACCTTACCTATTACCTCCAGGGTGAACCAGGGTTTATTGATTAGACAGGTTACACCTGTCATTATTATATTGACAGTTTAACTGCCATAACTGTGGATGAACCCCACTGAGTCCCCTTTAAAGGTGACTGAATATTTTATCTGGCTGAACCCCAATAAGAAAAGCCCCAGCCTTTGACAAGTTTGTTAAAGGGACACTATAGTCACCTGAACAACTTTAGCTTAATGAAGCAGTTTGGGTGTATAGAACATGCCCCTGCAGCCTCACTGCTCAATCCTCTGCAATTTAGGAGTTAAATCCCTTTCTTTATGAACCCTAGTCACACCTCCCTGCATGTGACTTGCACCGCCTTCCATAAACACTTCCTGTAAAGAGAGCCCTATTTAGGCTTTCTTTATTGCAAGTTCTGTTTAATTAAGATTTTCTTATCCCCTGCTATGTTAATAGCTTGCTAGACCCTGCAAGAGCCTCCTGTATGTGATTAAAGTTCAATTTAGAGATTGAGATACAATTATTTAAGGTAAATTACATCTGTTTGAAAGTGAAGTCAGTTTTTTTTTTCATGCAGGCTCTGTCAATCATAGCCAGGGGAGGTGTGGCTTGGGCTGCATAAACAGAAACAAAGTGATTTAACCCCTTCAGGACCGGACTGTTTTTGCGATGTTTGTACGTTAACCCCTTAAGGACAGAGCTTCGGAAGCTTGTCTTTCACTTTATGACAACGGCATTTTTTGCATTTTTTGCTGTTTGCGTTCAACTGCAATTTGACTAATTTATTGCACCGACGCATATTATATACAGTTTTTTAAAGGACAGAAAGGGCTTTAATTTGATGTAACATATATATATATATATATATATTTATATATATATATATATATACACATGCTTATTTATTATAAAAAAAATACAGAAAAATGCAAAAAAAATGAAAAATTAGTTTTTTTACAGTTTTTGCAATAATAATGTGTGCACAATTAGTGCAGGTTAAGGAAAGTAATTAAAAATAAATTCATTTAGTTGTTCGGATTTACAGAATATATAATGTGTCTGGGATTTTAAGTTTTTTTTGGTAGTTACAGGTCACAAAGCACAAGGAGTAAAATAAACTTTTAATGTGGAGCGATTTTAGAATTTGGTATGTTTGTCTTGTAAGCTTAATAGCCATAAAAGAAAACAAAATTGCCACACAAAAGTATATATTTATATAAAGTAGACACCACAGGCTATTTACCTAAGGTTGTTTTGACACTTTCTACGTAGCCATTTTACCGCCAACCTCTGCTAAATATTGGAGTAAAATTGTGTTTTTTGGGGGGTTTTCGCACACAAACTTATAACAAAGAACTTCTCATGTGTATTTTGTAAAGTTGGTGTGTGCTATTCCTGTACAAAGTTTTATTATGTGTTCAGTTACTTCTGCTGAGTACAACGGTACCCCCATTGTATGTCTTTGGCACTATTTCGTGAAGCTACAGTGCCATATAGGAGACCTGTCCTTTTCAGTATTCACAGTAGAATTTTGAGAGACGGATTTAATGAGCCTATGCTTCCATTTGGGGTATTATGACAGTTTGACTGTTCAAAAACCCCCCACAAAGGCCTACTATTTGTAAAAGTAGACACTCCAGGGTATCTCATAAGGTGCATATTGTGCCTTAACATGCCCCCATTTTTTTTACCATTACATGCCAAAGTATGTGGTAAAAAATAATTTTGTGCATTTTTTTACATACGGATTGCATTTTTGCTGGGCATTTTGTATATTTCATATGTGCCACTAAGTTCAAACCCCCCAAATTATGCTCAGCTAAGTCTTCTGAGTAAAAGGACACCCCCATTGTATGTCTATGGCACTATTTCGTGAAGCTACAGTGCCATACAGGAGACCTGTCCTTTACAGTATTCACAGTAGAATTTTGAGAGACGGATTTAATGAGCCTATGCTTCCATTTGGGGTATTATAACAGTTTGACTGTTCAAAAAAACCCCACAAAGGCCTACCATTTGTAAAAGTAGTGTCATGTCTTAAACTGCCGGTATTACATTGTCTCTTCCGGGTTGACGGAGCTTAGCCACACCCCCTTCTCTGACGCGGTCTCCCCACACTACATAATGAGACCCCGCCAGATTCAAGACGCTGGATTATTGAAAAGCGTTACCGCAAAATCAAACCGGCTAGCAAGATTCCTCTAAACCTTCTGTGCACCGAACCCGGACTGGAAAACTATCGACCCACCTTCTCCTCACCTCGACCGCGGCTTGTAACTGGATCTTCTTCTTCCTGCTTAACATCTTCCCTCCCCGTAGGAGAACTTAGGGAAACCTGGACTTCCACCATTGAAAGCTAAGTCATATTTGAATCCGTAATAGGAGACTGCCTGCTCTCAAGCCTGCTTACCTCTAACTCCAAAACGAATCATTCCTGCTGCAACTTTCATTTCTTATTTTTGCTCCGTTTCCCTGGACTTGCAAACTCCTATCTGCTATACTGCATGCATACCAGAAGCTGCTTACTCCGGTTAACAAACATCTACTTAATTAAAGATACAGTACCTGTGTTATTCTCTAATATCCTAGTCATCAATCTAAATCCTAAGAGATCTGCAGTTGTTTTCCATTTAAATTCATGTAAGCATTACAAGTAGACACTCCAGGGTATACAGGGCCGTCTTTAGCACGGGGCAAACGGGGCAGCTGCCCCGGGCCCAGTTGCTCCTGGGGGGCCCCAGAGCAGCTGCCCCATGGGCCCCGCGATTTCAGCAGCCCCCATGTACCCGGCGGTGCAGCCGCACCTGCCCGGCAACTAAGGAGGCTACACACACTGACATACACACACAGACATACACATACACACACTGACATATACACACACACACACACATACTGACATAGCCACACACAGACATGCTGACATACACACAGACATGCTGACATACACACAGACATGCTGACATACACACAGACATGCTGACATACACACAGACATGCTGACATACACACAGACATGCTGACATACACACAGACATGCTGACATACACACAGACATGCTGACATACACACACACAGACATACTAACACACACAGACATACTGTGTGTGTATATGTCTGTGTGTGTATGTCAGTATGTCTCAGTGTGTGTCAGTGTGTGTGTGTGTATGTCAGTATGTCTGTGTATGTCAATATGCCTGTCAGTGTATGTGTCTGTGTGTGTGTCTGTGTGTGTGTCAATATATCTGTCAGTGTATGTGTCTGTGAGTATGTATGTGTCTGTGTGTGTATCAGTATGTCTGAATGTGTGTCAATATGTTTGCCAGTATATATTTTTGTGTCAGTATGTATCTGCGAATGTTTAAATATGTCTGTCTGTCTGTGTGTGTATGTGTCAGTATGTCTGTCAGTGTGATTGCGGGTTGGGCGTAATGGGGAGGGGGGGTGCAGTAACAGGGCCCAGCGGGCCCAAGAAAATGCTTTGCCCAGGGTCCTATTCATATTATAGACGGCCCTGAGGGTATATCATAAGGTGCATATTGTGCCTTAGCATGCCCCCATTTTTTCACCAATATATGCCAAATTATGTGGTAAAAAATAATTTGGGGCATTTTTTTACATACGGATTGCATTTTTGCTGGGCATTTTGTATATTTCATATGTGCCACTAAGTTCAAACCCCCCAAATTATGCTCAGCTAAGTCTTCTGAGTAAAAAGACATCCCCAATGAATGTCTTTGGCACTATTTTGTGAAGCTACAGTGCCATATAGGAGACCAAGCCATATCAGTTTTTACAGAACTTTGAATTTTGACGCTGGGCCTATGTGCAATTTCCAAGCATCTTCGCAGGTTTTAAATTCAAACTACCCCACAAAGGCCTACCATTTCTTAAAGTAGACACCCCAGGGTATTTCAAAAGGCATATTTTGAACCTTAGCGTGGGATAATTTTTCCGCTAGCTTGTACCAGGTGTAGTGGTAATAAGCGTTTTTTCTGCCTTTTTGACACACAAAGTGAGTTTGCATAGTATATTTTGCAAACCTTATGTGTGCTACGACTGTATAATACTTCATATGTTGCTCAGCTATGTCAGCTGAGTATAAAAATACCCCTGTATGTACCTTTGCCAGGTATATGTGGACATCGGGGGGGCACATTTGGGACATAGTCATTCCAGTTTTTTTCAAACTTTAAATTTTTACGCTGTGCCCATGTCCCATTTTAGAGTATGTTACCAGGCTATATAATTCAAACTACCCCACAAAGGCATACCATTTCTTAAAGAAGACATCCCAGGGTATTTCAAAAGGCATATTTTGAACCTTAGCGTGGGATCATTTTTCCGCTAGCTAGCGATTGCGGCGATCTGGGGTTAATTTTACCACCATTTTTCCCCTGAGTGACGGAGTGTTTGTGTTTAGCTGTAATTGTCCGTTCTCTCATTTACTGTTCCCATACAAATTATATATTGTTTTTTTCAGGACAAAAAGGGCTTTCTTTACATACTATTATTTGTATCATGTCATATAATTGAATTAAAAAATAATAATAAAATATGGTGACAAATTTAAAAAAAACGAATTTTTTGACTTTTACTTAAAAAATCTTTTACTCATCTACAAAATCGAATGAAACAAACTGCTAAATAGATTCAAAATTTTGTCCTGAGTTTAAAAACACCCAATGTTTATGTGATTTTTTTGCTTTTATTTGCAAGTTATAGGGCTATAAGTACAAGTAGGAAATTGCTTTTTCAAAATGTACATTTTTCAAATGTATCAATAGTGACATTGTAACACTGTTATGTTGATGTGGAATTATTAAAAATTACTATTGTACTTGTATTGAATTATTGTACTAACTCCATTTTAACCTTATACTGTGACTTCCTCCTCCATTTTGTCCCCCTAACCTGACTTCTTCAATCCTCCATTTTGTCCTCATGACTTAACTTGTTCATTTTAAAATTACATTACGTGACTGAACTTCTCAACCCAATTAGTACAGTAGACAAAGACTGTGTTTTCCTACAAGGACAAATACCAGGAGGTGCTGGTTACTCCTTAAGACTTGCCGGCTACTCCTTAGAATTTGTAAGATAGTATAGTTTGAAGGCCACAGAACACAGTAGTAATGAAATGTTCTATTCATAAGAGACCTTGCACCTGGACATGAAGCCTGATATCATTGACCGTGTAAAATGACGTTTAGGACCCCCTTATCCCCACCCGTGTCCAGAATAATCCCACCTCTGATGGGTGGGCACGGGACTAACCTTTTTTATTTTTGAACCAATAGGTAAGACACTAACACCGACACTTAACAATTAACCCAATTGATGGTGTTTATTTGCTGATATTCTAATAATCAATGATGACGCAAAATGCCTCTTAAAAGGGCCTGCGCGCCCGCTTTTTCTTCACTTGCCAATAAACTTTCTCGAAGTTATTTTAACCTGAACCTCGTGTGTCAGACTTAATTACTTCAGCGTATATACGCAATTTAATTTTATTGATTTGGACAGGAACAGATAGACATTTGAACATTTTGGTTTACTTTCAAAAAGTACCATAACAACTTGGCGCCCAACGTGGGGCATCGGGCTATGTCCGGCCGGTGAGCCGTCCTAAGGAAGACAAGGGTGGACGGAGGAATCCGGGGGGAAGGAAAGGAGACTGATCACCTCCAGGTACACGGTAGAGACTTCTGCAGAGCCACCGGTATGTTCCGGCCCCTTTGATTGACCCGTCCACGTGTCTGTGACTGCTTCCCGGGAGGACATCAAAGACAGGTAATATCTTGCCCGGTGCCTCGTTACCCACTTGTTTACCTGCATTTTAGTCTATCTGTTGCCTGGGTGTGTTTGAATTGTTTGCCTGTTTCCCCATTTTGAGATAAAGGGGGGGTGGACCTGCAGGGGTTTTGCCTGGGGTTCTGTCTTGCTTGTTTTCCCCTTTTTGGGATAAAGGGGGGTGGACCTGAGGGGACTTGCCTGGGTCTTCGGTTTGTCTGTTTATCTGTTTGTATTTTACCTCTTTTGGGATAAAGGGGGGTGGACCTGAGGGGATTTGCCTAGGTCTTCTGTTGCCTGTTTTACTCCTTTTAGGAACCACGGTGCTGTGGTTGTAAGGAAAAAGGGGGGTTGACCTGTGGATGTGTTCCTGGGGGTCTTCTTTGCCTGTTTACTTCTTTTAGGAGCCTCGTGGCTGTGGCTGTATGGAAAAAGAAGTTTGTGGAACTGTGGGATCTGTGTAGAATCATAGTTTCCTGTGATCCAATTTTGTGTCACTTTGATAGCCTAGCTAGCTTCACTGTGCGCTTTCGGACCAACCAGCTCTAGTTGAGTTGGGGACGTCCTGACCCGGACCAACCAGCTCTAGTTGAGTTGGGGACGTCCTGACCCGGACCAACCAGCTCTAGTTGAGTTGGGGACGTCCTGACCCGGACCAACCAGCTCTAGTTGAGTTGGGGACGTCCTGACCCGGACCAACCAGCTCTAGTTGAGTTGGGGACGTCCTGACCCGGACCAACCAGCTCTAGTTGAGTTGGGGACGTCCTGACCCGAACCAACCAGCTCTAGTTGAGTTGGGGACGTCCTGACCCGGACCATCCAGCTCTAGTTGAGTTGAAGGTCCACTGATTATTTAACTGTGATAGTGAGACTTGAGGAAGTCATTCTCCGAGCGGGGACACTACAAGGTTGAGGGAGGTGACTTTGGAGTAAGCACATGTAAAAGGAAAGGGATTATTGTTGATTTCATTTGTACTGTGATGCATGCACTGTATTTCAATTATATTGTTGTCTTGTTTGTCTAATTAGGAGTCTCATGAACTCCTGTGCCTGTCTCTAAGGATTTTCCTTGCCTTTCATCTTTTCTATACTTCCTATATTATTATACTATCCACTCCCATTCCTCTTAAAGGAGAAGTGATTGGTCACACACTTCTCACCTCGCTCCAATCCGTGTCTACCACCCCGGGTAGGCGGATTCAGTGACTAGTCTACGTTTTGGGAAGACGCACCTGAGAAAGTCCCACGGTTCTCGGGTGGCAGTCGAGCATTGTAGACGTTCTTGTTCAGTTTTCTCTCTCTCTCTATATCTAGGACGCTGGTATAGGGGTAGGGGGATTATGGGGCAGGATTTGGGTAAGCCCAGTAAGGGCTGGTTAGCATGTGATTTGGTAGAAAACAGAGAGGGTGAGGAGATGGTTAAAGGTGTTGTAAAGATTGCAAAAGTATGTAAAATTGCTGTACCGACATGTGGAAGATTGCAACCAGAAAGTTGGCGCAAGTTACTGGCAGAAATGAAAGGCAAGCTTACAGATAATGGTTTATTAAAGACTGCTGAAGCATGGTACAGAGTAGCGAAGGCTATTCAGCTAGAAGGTTGGGTTGAGGAAGAAATAAATCACAAAGGTGTGAAATTGTTTGTGTATCATCAGAATTGTGTTGCTGGGGTCTACCCTCAGCCAGCGCCCCAAAGTGGCGCCCAGGGGACGTCTATCCCCAAGGTTCAGTCAGCAGTGGGTGATAGCCAGCTGACTATGTTCCCCACTCCCAATCCTCCTAACACCCATCCCGCCACCTCCCCTGTCTGCCCGGTCCTGAATTTTGATGGATCTTTCTTTTCCCCCTCCCCGTCCCTAACATTCCCATCATCCTCATCCATCCCTACGCTACCTGCTGAACCTCTCCCTAACATTTCATCTGCCATTCCTTCCCTACGTTCCCTTTCCATTCATGATCCCCTCCCCTCCTCATCCGCCCAACTAACCACCTCTTCCACCCTCGCCCCGACTCCTCCCCCTCCACCCACCCCTACCAATCCCTCTCCGTCCCCTCCCATCTCCACCCCAGTCCAATACCCCACCTCCTTCCCCTCCCCAGCCTGGCCCTACCCCTTCCCGTATCCCATGACTCTGCCCTATCCCGGATATCCACTACCCCTCCCCCAAGCCACTCCCCAGATCCCGGTCATGCCCAGTCCAACACAGTCTGTTCCGGATGTGCCCACATCCAACATGGCCGCCATTTCTTCCCTTAACCCTAATACAATACCCTTTCCGGCCACTAATATGGCGGCCCCCAGTACAGCCCTGATGCCGGTAATTCCCGGTGACTACCTATCCCCCGGTTATGACTCGCTAGCCACCCCCGCATCTGGGACCCCCGCTCATCCTCCGGTCCTGTCACCTTACCCGGGCCCTGCACGAAAGAAAGCTCAGATCATAGAATTAGATGAGAGGGATGAGGATAGTTCATCCCAGGACTCGTCGGAGGCTGCAGGAGCCGCTGCAGGAGCCTCAACCCATCGTTCCATCGATGATCCCTTTGGACACAAGGGTCGGGGAGAGCGGGCCCCTCCTAAGTATGTTGCTTTTAACCCTACCCAAGCTAGCGCGTTAATGAAATCACTCCCTGACCCAGAAAAACAGCCTATGCCTTTTTACCGAGGGATAGTTCAAATTCAAAAGACCTATTCCGCCGCATGGCGTGATTTGCTGAGCATTTGTGCTATTAAAGCAGGGGATGCATACTGGCCGAGCATGGCCCGTCACCTCAGTACAGATCTACTTTCCAGTGATGTTGATTACCCCTCCGGGGTAACCTTTTGCACCCAATTAAGAGAATGGGCTAAAGACAAACTTGCAGATCAGGCTGCTGGCCTCACTGATGTTATTCAAGACAGAGGAGAATCAGTAGAAAGGTTCCATGCAAGACTGTATCAAATGTTTACAGATTTGGGATTTGATCTTACAGACAAAATTCATTCACAAATGCTGTCAGGTGCGTTTGTCCAAGGTGTTAAAGACTCTATACGTAAGGGAATCATTGCTGCACGCCCTGAATATAAGGTTGTTCCCCTGGATACCCTGCTTCTAGTTGCTAGAGGTTTGGAATCTGTTCAGACCCCAAGGAGATCCAATCCAGCTCCCCTCATGGTGGCCCGCGCTACCCCCATCACCTCTGGCACCAAGGGAGTCAAGTTAGAGGATGTAATTTGTTTCAATTGTGGAGCTCAGGGACACTACAGAAGTAACTGCCCGGAACCTATAAGGGAACCAGGGGCACCCAAAAAGTTCTCCAAGCCTGCCCCAGGCCCCAAGACCGTGAAAAAGGTTCCAATTGTTGAAGAACCGGATGATTAGGAAACTGGCAAGCCTGTGTCTGTAACCCCTGTAATGGCAGTGTCTACAGGGGACAAAGGGGGGCCACTTGCCACAGTGACTTTACCCATTGAAGGCCACCCCACCACCTTTCTAATTGACACAGGTGCAGCCCGTAGTGTTCTGCGAGAACAAGACCTGCCAGACCCATCCTTCCTGTCCAATATTGATGTCTCTTGCGTTGGAGTGGATGGTCAGCCAAGACATAGCCCTTTAACAACTCCACTACGAGTTGGCTCTAGTCTGCTTGCTCGCTTTGTGGTATCCTCCACATGCCCAATTAACCTATTAGGTGCTGATGTCCTCTCACGCCTGCAAGCATCCATCACCTTCACCCCAGACGGGCAAGTAGAAATGTTCACACCTTTATCTGTATCAGATACCTCAGCCCTGTGCTCCTTGCCTCTGATGCTGCATTTAGATAAGCCCCGTGAGGAAGCAGCAGAATTAAGGTCCAATTTCCCAGAGGAATTAAAAACACAGGTGCCCGCCAAGTTATGGTCCTCAGGCCCAGAGGACATAGGTCACCTAAATGTTCCCCCTGTGGTGGTAAAGCTTATTCCAGGAGCTAAGTTACCAAGAAAACCACAATATCTGTTGAAACCAGCCCAGTCTGCTGCTATTTCTGTCCACATCAAGGCACTCTTGGAGAAGGGTGCCCTGGTGAAATGTAAATCTGAATGCAACACCCCATTGTTTCCTGTGAAAAAGAAAACTCCAAAGGGTGAGCCAGAGAAGTACAGGATGGTTCAGGATCTCCGTGCTGTCAATGAAGCTACCGTCCTGGACACCCCTCTTGTACCAAATCCCCATACTCTGCTCTCTGGAGTCCCACCATCTGCCAAATTCTTCAGTTATTGACCTGGCCAATGCCTTTTTCAGTGTTCCACTGGACCCATCCTGCCAATACCTGTTTGCCTTCACTCATGAGATGCAACAGTATACCTGGACTGTCATGCCCCAAGGGGCACAAAATTCTCCAAGTCAATTTGCAAAGGCCATGGGTACCATCCTTGACCCATGGCAAACTGAGCACCCAGAAGTTGTCCTGCTTCAGTATGTGGATGATCTACTGCTGTGTGGAGATGATTCTCCCACTACTGAAAGGTGTTCAATCAGCCTTCTTTCCTATTTGGCAGAACAGGGATGCAAAGCTTCACTCATCAAGCTACAATTCTGTCAATCTTCGGTGATCTTCCTTGGACATTGCCTATCTCAAGGTACCAGACATCTTACTCGGGACCGGGTAAGGGCTGTTCTGGACATTCCACCTCCAAGGACTTCAAAGTCTCTTCATGCCTTCCTAGGCCTCATTTCCTACTGCAGAGCATGGATCCCAGAAGCCTCTCTGCTTATGCAACCTCTCTATGATGCTCTTAAGTCTGACCCGTTCTGTCTGACCAATGAAGCCCTGGCCAATTTCGATGCTTTAAAACGTGCCATTGCTTCTGCTCCTGCCTTGGGCCTACCTGACTACTCCAAACCCTTCAAATTATTTGTCTCTGAAAGACAAGGCCACGCAACAGGAGTTCTCACCCAAACGAATGACTTAAGAGGCCGCCAGAGGCCTATTGGATATTTCTCCTGTCAACTAGACATTGTGGCCAGAGGGACTCCTTCCTGTCTCAGGGCTGTTTTTGCCGCAAGAGAGCTCATTGAAAGAACCTCAGACCTGGTCCTTGGCCACCCTCTGGTTGTTTTGGCCCCTCATGACATTTCTGCTATTATCAACCAAGTCCAGCTCAAGCACGTGTCTCCAGCCAGACACCTGCGCCTACAGTGTCATCTTCTTTTGCCTGACAACATTTCCATCCAAAGATGTCAAGTGCTTAATCCGTCCACTCTTCTTCCACTCCCTGAGGGGGGTATCTATTATGGATTTATCACAGATGAAACCTACATCTACCTGCTCTGTGGATGTATCAAGAAAGTCATGCATCCACATTTGTCATTTCATGAAGATGAGACACCTCTTTGTGAAGGCCCGGATTACGCCTTCTGTACCATGTGGTACAAGCCAAATATTACTCCCGAACCTTGCTATGAAGATGAGCTTTACCACTGGACCGATGTAAAGCTCACTGCACAAGACTTTTATTGTGACTCTGAAGGTAATAGCATGGTCTTGGTCCAGCTACCTCAACAACTTAACTACCTCTACCGCCATTGGGATACCGCTATCCCACATATTCCTGTTACCAAATTGAAGACAAGGTCATGGAATGATCTTGGGCCCATGGCAAAACTATGGGCCACCATGAATGAAGAACAGCTACAGGAAAATGGTATTGCCAAATACCCAACAACTGACCTTCTGGAAGCATGGCCACGCCATTTCCTGGAAAAGGAATTTCAAGACCTGGTCATAAAGAATGATTATGACCCAGAAACACCTCATGACTGTTTTGAACAGATGAAAATGGAAACAGTGCACTTACCAACTGTGCATGAGAATCCATTACCAGATCCGGATTTTACCCTGTTTGTGGATGGATCAAGATATGCCGATGAAGGAGGAACATATCACACAGGATATGCCGTAACCACAACAGACGAAGTCATCAAATCATCATCCTTACCGCCAGCAATGTCTGCACAAGAAGCTGAATTACAGGCTCTGACTTCAGCATGCAAAATTTCCAAAGGAAAACGTGCCAACATCTATACAAATTCAAGATATGCTCTGGGTGTGGCACATGACTTCGGCCTAATTTGGAAGACAAGAGGATTTCTTACCACCGCCGGTACACCAGTCAAACACAGCACTGCAATCAAGGAGCTAATGGATGCCCTCCTACTTCCCGAAGAAGTGGCCGTTTTGAAAGTCAAGGCCCATGGGAAATTGGATACAGATGAAGCAAAGGGCAACCATTTGGCTGATCAGGCTGCTAAGTTAGCGGCCAGGGATCTGCAGGAAGTGGATGAAGAAGTGTCCGGACAAGAAGAAGAAGAAGTCCCTATTTTTGCTCTGCAAACTCTTCCTACTGATTTGCGAATTTTACAAGAACAGCAAGCGGCAGTCACTCCTGAAGAAATCCAGAAATGGAAAAAGAAAGGAGCTGTCCAAAAGGACGGAATATATTACAACAACTTCAAATTTTGTCTTCCCAGAAATTTGTATCCAGCAGTTGTCCAATGGGCACATGGGCCTGCACACCTGTCAAAAGAATTGATGGCCGCCCTCATACAGAAGTATTATGAAGCACCTGGAATCACAACATTGATCAATAGCTTCTGCAAGGCCTGTGTCATTTGTGCAAAATGCAATCCAGGAAGACCAGTTAAAGTACCTGCGAAACACCTGGCAAAGCCCATGTACCCCTTCCAGCGGATTCAAATTGACCACATCCAAATGCCCAAGAGTGGGCCCCATGAATATGCACTAGTAATAGTGGACATGTTCTCAGGCTGGCCAGAAGCCTACCCAGTGGCCAATATCACTGCAAAAACAACCGCAAGACGCCTACTTACAGATATTGTATGTAGATTCGGACTCCCAGAAGTCATTGAGAGTGATCAAGGCCCAGCCTTTACAGCAACTGTGACTAAAGAAATTTGGACTGCCCTAGGGGTGACTCTAGCCTTCCATACCCCTTACCACCCACAAAGTAGTGGTAAAGTGGAGCGCATGAATGGCACTCTAAAAACCAGAATGTTAAAAATGTCACAAGAAACAAAGATGCCCTGGCCAGAAAGCCTACCAATAGCTTTATTTAGTGTTAGGCACACACCTAGAGGGAAGCATTCACTGTCCCCATATGAGGTTCTATTTGGGACAGCACCCAGGCTAGGTTGTTATTATCCGCAGCAGTTGCAACTCCAATCAGATGTTTTAGTAGACTATGTAACTGAACTTGCAAGTGTCCTAAACAAAATACATGCCCAAGTTTTCTCTTCAATTCCAGATCCCGAATTGGATACAGGTTCCCATAACCTGCTTCCCGGAGATTGGGTCCTGGTCAAGAAGTTTGTGCGGAAAAATACCCTAGAACCAAGATTTGACGGTCCATTCCAAGTTCTCCTGATTACCGCAACCTCCGTCAAATTGGCCGGTAGGCCAAATTGGGTCCACGCTTCCCACTGCAAGAAATCTCCTGCCCCAGAGGAAGCGAATATCGCACAAACATGTATCTCTGGTACATCTTCTCCTTAATTAGCCTTATGAAGGCCCAGCAGGTAGCCATTACCAAAGACACTAGTGGGTACACTTTCTGGTATAATTCATCGTGCACCCAGGTGGCTACTTATACCTTTGACTACTGTGATATTGTAGAATGCCCATTTCCCACACCACAAATCCAGAGCATCTATAGAGATATCCCTCATTCGAAAGACCCATATGTTTGTGTAGTTGACAGGCAATGGGGGCACAATTGTGACCATTGGGGGGCGGCGGGATGGAATGCCGGGCCTGCCTGGGGTTACAAACCAAAAAGTGCCGTATCTAAAGTAGATGATCATGGTAGATCCCTCCTCCAGAGAATGACTTTGAGAAAGCCCGGGGGGAGTACACCAATTAAACTAATCCTTAACATTGAGCATCCAAGCCCAACAGATGCAGACCAGTATGTGATGGGAATGTATTGGAAAAAGGGTTCCTATAAAAAGTTAGGGCATTTCTACCTCAAAGATATGTGCAACTCTTCTGAGTGGCAAGGGGCCACCCATATGGTCCCTAACCCATTAAAACCTCATATCCAGACCTTTCAAGACATGATGGCCATTGCTAACCCCACTTTTGAAGATACCATGGCCGCTGAAACAGGTTTTAATGATGTAAATCTATGGTTAGAATGGATGAAATATAATGCTAATAAGCATAATAGAACTGCATGTTATGTGTGTGGCGGTGCCCGGCCCCACCTGGGTACCGTGCCTTTAATCCTACCAGTAGATATAGAAGAATGTGTTTTAAGCCTTTTTGCCTATCACTATAATTTTAACAGGTCCATATGTATTGCATGGACAAAGGAGTATCCTCTCCTAACCCAGGATGTCAAACCCCCAGATGGTATTACCGTGTATAAAGGTAATTACACTTGTTATGCTAATTACGATGGAATAGGTAAATTCTTGGGTAATTTCTCCAAGGGGTATTGTGCTACCTACAGAAATGTCTCTATGGACTTGTTGCAGTTTCACACCAGGTCATTAGGGGATATCTACTGGTTGTGTGGGGATTTACAGCTAAGATCCAGAATGGACAAACAGTGGTGGGGGGAGTGTACTTTGGCTAAAGCTATTATGCCTATACATATCATCTCTGACACACACCTCGTCACCCATGGGTCCAAACACACTAAGGTTAAGCGTGACGCCCCAGTGAAAGGAAGTTTTGATCCTCATGTGTATATTGATGCCATTGGAGTGCCTAGGGGGGTGCCCAATGAGTTTAAAGCAAGGGATGAAGTTGCCGCAGGATTTGAATCAATTTTTACCATAGTTACCGCAAACAAGAATTTAAATTGGATAAATTACATTTATTATAATCAACAGCGTTTTGTTAATTACACCAGAGACGCCCTCCAGGGGTTGGCCGAACAGCTGCAGGCCACATCCCAAATGGCTTTCCAGAATAGAATGGCCCTAGATATGATCTTAGCCGAAAAAGGAGGGGTTTGTAAAATTTTGCCCGACACCATGACATGTTGTACATATATCCCAGAAAACACAGGCCCTAATGGTAAAGTTACATTAGCCATAGAAAAACTAAATGACCTGTCTGAAGAGTTAAAAAGGAATTCTGGGATAAAAGATCCCTGGGAAAGATGGTTTGGTTGGATGACAGGATGGCAAAAGGCTTTAATGCAGATTGGTATGGCTATACTAATTTTTCTTTTTATCTTTGCTCTTCTCTTTTGTTGTATCCTCCCATGTCTGAGAAAATCCCTCATGAAGACTGTTGACCAAGCGGCACCCACTTTCACCCATCTCGAAGTTGATGACCAAGAATTCCAAGACATCAATTCACCCTGTCTGCCGCTGCAAACATTCCCCTTTGTTGATAAAGTGCAGGAATTCTAGGAAGGGACTAGCTTAGGGACAGCATCTGTCAGTGAATGGTAAAGGCCCCGTGTTGGAGAAGTGGTGGATTAGCTGCCATGGGATACCCATGGGTGTGAAGTGTTCGAGAGCCATACTGACGGATGAGTTAGCCTATCAGGGTCAGATCTAGGGACAGACTTGCACTTTGCATTAACACCTAGCTAGCGGCCATGGGGTTTCTGTGCCTTTGGGTTAACACGTCTTCTGATACTAACATAATAAAGTTTTTATCTCTTAGAATCTAACATTTCATAGGGGGGACTGATGTGGAATTATTAAAAATTACTATTGTACTTGTATTGAATTATTGTACTAACTCCATTTTAACCTTATACTGTGACTTCCTCCTCCATTTTGTCCCCCTAACCTGACTTCTTCAATCCTCCATTTTGTCCTCATGACTTAACTTGTTCATTTTAAAATTACATTACGTGACTGAACTTCTCAACCCAATTAGTACAGTAGACAAAGACTGTGTTTTCCTACAAGGACAAATACCAGGAGGTGCTGGTTACTCCTTAAGACTTGCCGGCTACTCCTTAGAATTTGTAAGATAGTATAGTTTGAAGGCCACAGAACACAGTAGTAATGAAATGTTCTATTCATAAGAGACCTTGCACCTGGACATGAAGCCTGATATCATTGACCGTGTAAAATGACGTTTAGGACCCCCTTATCCCCACCCGTGTCCAGAATAATCCCACCTCTGATGGGTGGGCACGGGACTAACCTTTTTTATTTTTGAACCAATAGGTAAGACACTAACACCGACACTTAACAATTAACCCAATTGATGGTGTTTATTTGCTGATATTCTAATAATCAATGATGACGCAAAATGCCTCTTAAAAGGGCCTGCGCGCCCGCTTTTTCTTCACTTGCCAATAAACTTTCTCGAAGTTATTTTAACCTGAACCTCGTGTGTCAGACTTAATTACTTCAGCGTATATACGCAATTTAATTTTATTGATTTGGACAGGAACAGATAGACATTTGAACATTTTGGTTTACTTTCAAAAAGTACCATAACAATGTCATAAATCTAAAAAAAAAAACACCCCACATGTATATATTTTTCTTAAACTAGATAACCCAGGGTATTCATCTAAGAATATTTTGATACTTTCTATGCAGCCATTTTACCACAAACCTTTGTCAAACTTTGCATAGGTAGTTTATTTTTTTTTATTTTTTTCACATAAATTGCAATTCAGGTATAAATTCACAGATTCTGTTAGGTGTCACTACCAAACAACACCCCAATATGTGTTCAGCAACATCTCCCGATTACAGGGATACCCCCCATGTATAGGTGTGTCGGGTTGTCGGGGTGCTAAAAGGCCACATTTGGCAGGTGCGCATATCAGTTTCCCAGCTTCGAATTTTGACATGTAGTCAACCTGCATGCATGTCCTATTTGGGACATTTTTGAAGCCGGCCAATGTATTTTACCCCCATAAAACCATATATTTTTGAAACGTAGACACCCTAGGGTATTTCACATGGTGGTATTTTAACACTTTCCATGCACTAATTTACCACCAGGCTTTGTCAAACATTGAGTTAGTAAATATTTTTCAGTTTTTTTCACACACATTGTACTTTAGGCATGAATTAACAGATCCTGTTATGTGTCACTGCCAAACAACACCCCAATATGTGTTCAGCAACATCTCCCGAGTACAGGGATACCCCCCATGTATAGGTGTATTGGGTTGTTTGGGGGCTAAAAGGCCACATTTTGCAGGTGCGCATATCAGTTTCCCAGCTTGGAATTTTGACATGTAGTCAACCTGCATGCATGTCCTATTTGGGACATATTTGAAGCTGGCCAATGTATTTTACCCCCATCAAACCATATATTTTTTTTTTTTTTTTTAAATTCTTTATTTTATTTGTGCTCAGATTAACATCAAACATGCAGTGCCACAACAGCTACTGCAGGTGTAGTCAAAGCATTCCAGGTTGCAGCGGATTATACAGCACCTTTTTGTAAAATATAATGTGGAATTAACAGGCTATGAGACTTCCATAGTTAATAGTGTACATGCTGAAACATGAGGTTAACAGGCTATAAGAAGTTAACAAGCTGCTTGAGTGAGTAAGCATAAGATTATAAACAAGCTGGTCAATGAATTATATTCTAAGCGTTATATTCTAAATTATGGTACAATGCATAAGTATTCAAGCAAAGTATTATCTTAGCGTGGTTGAGTAGCCCTAGCAATATCCTAACAACATAATCAGAGGTATTCCTTTCAAACAGTTAGCACGGTTAGGGCGGATATAGGGGTAAATCTTCGTTAGCTGGCCGGATCCATTGGCAACCTTGCGTATGTGTGGCTATACGGTTTGGGCACTTAGCCGATGCCCTCAGGAGGTGAGGCACAGTCCCTGGGTAATTGGGTGCCAGCAGACTTAAGCAGGTTGCTCCACCGATCCCTAGCTGCATTCTTCATGCCTCTGGGTGTCGCCGTGGTGCAGGTATAGTTGCAGGTGCGAGTGGGGTTGTCCCTCCAGCCCCAGGCTGTTGTGTAGGTCGGTAATTCGGTGCCATTCCCCCGGTGGCTTTGAGAGTCGGAGTGTCGTCCCCTTATGGGGGTACCGGAGGGCCTGGTGTTCCGCAGCTGCTTGTGACGTGTGCGCCTCCGTTTGCGTGGGTGCTGCCTGTGGGTCTGCACCTTCTTGGCCTTCAGTTTAGGAGGGCCCTGGGGGTTAGCAGTAGGAGTATGCTGTGGTGCTGTGCCCGAGGGTATCCCCTTTGCTCCACTCTGTTTGCGGTCCAGCACGCTCTTTGCCGGGAGTGCTTGGTGGCCCACCCGCTCTGCCCTCGCCCGCCTCCGTAGTTTTTCCCAGAATCGTTGGAATATATGTTCCAGGCGTTGCATGTGGTCGGCTGTGGTATCAGGATGGGGCACTTGGCTTGTAGGTAGGTTCGGCATCTCTAGCGTGGACGCCATCTTGGGGGCGCCATGAGGGAGAGGCAGTACAGGTGTGTTGCTCAGCGTGTAGGTCTGTGCCGGGCTGCTCGCTTTAGTTGCCGGGATATCCCTCACCGGCGGGGGGGGGGGGGAGGATGGTTCATGGGGACCCCCATTATTGTGGCCCGCGGTCGACTGAGGGAGCGGCCGCCTCCCCCGCGCCTCTCGGGTAGGCCGCATGTAGGCCTCAGGTCCATCTGCTGGTTGCAGTTGCCCAGTCGGGTCACTTCTTCGCTTTAGCCTACCATCCATGACTGACCCCTATTACTGGGGTTTGGAAGCAGGTTATACGTCGTTTGTGGAGGTATTGTGGCTGATTTTTTGGCTAATTTGCCCGGAGCTCCTCTGCAGTGCGACTGTTCGCCTAGGCTGTCAAGCCCCGCCCCAAACCATATATTTTTTAAAAGTAGACACCCTAGGGTATTTCACATGGTGGAATTTTTACACTTTCCATGCACTAATTCTACCACCAGGCTTTGTCAAACATTGAGTTAGTAAATTTGTTTCTGTTTTTTCACACACCTTGTACTTTAGGCATGAATTAACAGATCCTGTTATGTGTCACTGCCAAACACTGCCCAATATGTTCAGCAACATCTCCCGAGTACAGTGATACCCCCCATGTATAGGGTTGCTGGGTTGTTTGGGGGCCAAAAGGCAACAATCAGAACTTGTACATGTCAGTTTTTCAACTTGATATATAGGTATGCTTGGTCTATCTTCAGTTTGACATATTTTTGCACCCCCCAGTTAATGTTAACGTCATGACAGTATATATAGTATATATTTTTATAAAGTAGACATCAAAGATTATAGAGGATGGGGTGTTTTGACTTCTTTCCCCCAACCATTTTGCCCCCCAAAGAAAGTGTAGTGGTAATTTTTTTATTCTGGTTTTTATGCACACGTCATCTGGTTTTGGCCAGCTGGTTATATGTTACTGCCAGAAAACTTGTTAGGCCAAATGTGCAGGTAGCAAATGTACATTTAGCAGCAATATTTAAACTGACTCCTGCAAATAGAATCTAACTGGAGATTTGGGGGAGGAAACTGACTAACAAAAAATGGCTGCTTTACAAAGAAACAAAAAATAAAATAAAAATTCAGGAACACTTCTTACAACTGTTCTGTGTGGTACAGCTTGAAACATGTCCTGTTTTTTTTTTTTTTTTTTTTATTCTTTATTTTGGTTGTGCAGGTGGGTACAAGGTGTCAACGAACGCCACAACAGCGTATAGCAAGATCAATACATGTTAGACAGTGGCAGGAGGATATGCACATTTTTTTTTGTTATTTATCCAGCTTATCTAGACATTTACAATAGCTCGAAGTAGAGGAGGCAAATCTTAATAAAAACAAACGGTTTTAGAGCTTAACGATGCTAAACTGGGCGTCTTATAGCAGCTAGCACTTTATAGACGTTTACATATCATCTAAATCATTTCAGTATTCTCCAGGAGAGCTGCTTTATGGTTACAAGTGAGGTTTGTATCTTGGCTTGTTATGCCGTTTATCTTTGTTATATTCTTTGTCGTTTGTATGTTAAAAAGAAAGGAAAAGAGGAACATAATCAACGAAAAAGCATAATTAAACGTAGGATAGACGGTCCAGGTATCTGCTCCCAGAAGGTACAATATGTGTGGTTATACGCCTGTCGTATGCTGTTCTGAACCTATGGTACTCAGCATTTTGTCAAATTAAGTACGAGTGAGAGATACCTGTCGTAGGTTAACCTTGGCAGGTTAGACACAGCTGGGTGTAGGTTAATTACTGCAGATAAAATCGAATTGCTCAAGGTATATTATAACACAATTCGCTGAGGTTAACGCTTATATGCAGCAGTGTCTACTGAAGCTGGTCCGAGGACCGTACATGTATGGTAAAATAAACATTTAGAGACTGCTTGCACTAAAAAAAAAAAAAAAAATTAATTAAAACATAAAAAAAAAAAAAAAAAAAATAATAAAAAATATATATATTAGAACGATTTAACAAGGTTAGCATGGAACCGGTGTCTGTAGGGTGTTCTACTGCCGTATGGTCCAACTGTGCCAGCGAGCCGAGTCCATGTTCTAAGCTTCGGTCTATGCCACAGTCTTGGTTCCGCATGATACTAGCGGGATGTGGGTTTTTATGCCTTGTGTGGGTATGGGTGTTTAGGCATAAGAGTCCCGGTCAGGGCCTGTAGGTGGCAGTCCCGTGCGGGGTCTGGTTTTATCTCGGGTGGGTGCACCATATAGTGCCTGTTTGGGCACGAATTCTGTGGATGTTCCTGGGTTCCAGCTGTGGGTCAATTTAGGTGCCGTGCTCTGGGGGGCCATGTTAAGAAATCGTTGGTGGATCCCTAGGTTTGGCAGGGCTGTGGCGGCTTCTTGGAGGTCTCGGACCACGTGGGTTGTATCCCCATGGGTGAAGGCTAGAGATCGAGAGGGGCGCCAGCGATAGCTTATCTTGTGCTGTTGGAGAAGTGAGGTGAGTGGTCTCAATTCTCGGCGCCATGCCAGTGTGCTGCCGCTGAGGTCTGCATAGAATGTTAGTGACATGTCCTCAAAAGTGTATGGTGAGTTGCCCCTAAGCGCATTCATGACAGCTGCCTTGTCCTTTCCATTTTGGAACTTGATTATCAGATCCCTGGAAGCCGTCGGCGGTGCTTTTGCTGACTTGGGCACTCTGAACATATCCTCTGCCACTATTGCTTTGGCTTGTTTGGGCGTTAGTATGGCTGTTAGCAGTCTTCTCACCACGTGTTGGAGCTCAGCGTCTGGTGTGTTTTCAGGGATTCCCCTTACTTTCAAGTTGTTTCGACGACGGGCATCTTCCAATGCGGCAAAGCGGCTTTCAAACGTCAGGTTTTGCTTTTTCAGATCACTGACCTCCTGTTGCAGTGTTGTGATCCGTTGCATGCTGGATTGTGAGGTGGTTTCTAACGCTCCGATGCGGCCTGTCAGGCCCTTCAGGTCCTGGCGTATCGTGGCCATGTCTGCCTGGAGGTTTTTTTGCAGATCCGCCAGCAGCTCTTTCAGTATAGTGGTAGTCACCGGAGCTGAGTCCTGCTTTGTCGAGGGAGGCGGCGGTGGTGGGAGCGCTGGAGCCGGCATGTAGCTTTCCTCTGTGCCGTAGGAGAAGTCCTCTGAGAGGTCAGAGCAGTCTCCTGAGATGGCCGCCATGTTGTGCCCGTGGGCGCCCTGGGCCTGTCTCCACATGTCCCCAATGCTCCTGCCTAGCCGGGGTGCCTCCTGCCGAGGCTTTTTCGCTTTTTTCCCCATGGGTCTTGGGTATGTTGAGGGGGTTGTTTGAGGCCGGTTTGCTCAGCTGGAGTGCCGAAAATCGGTAAGTTATGTACCTCGCGGTCCGGAGCTCCATAGACGTGCGACCGTTCGCGTTGGCTGTTAGGCTCCGCCCCCACACAGTCCTGGTTTTGAAGGACAATCAGGACAGTGAAAAGGGGTGTCTGTCCTTTTCCCGTTTTTAAAACAGACCCGGCAACGTTTCTGGGTGGGGGGGGGGTTTCTAGCAGTTGGCGGTAACTTAAAAATAAAATGTCTGGACTCAGCTTGCACCGTTGTTGGAACTTGTCCATCTCCATAAATTGTTAAATAAATTATTTTCAACTGAAATTGGAGAAAGGTGGTTTTCCTTGGATGATTTTTTTAAAAAAAGCAAAAATTAGTTGTGGGTTGCTATTTGCATCAGATAGCCACCTTTTTATACCATGCTTTGGTTTTTCGTAAAATAAGATATGGCTGCATCAGCTGATCAGCCAAATCAATACCCCCCATGTACTTATTATACGCCCTGATGCAAACCGGTTTGGACTCTACTCTGCCCCGGACAGAGACGTCTGACATGCGTTCGTCATGGATGGTGGTTAGCATGTTGACATCCTTCCTGTCCCTAAATTTTAGTGCAAGCACTTCAGCTTTGCGAAGTGCTTTGCATTTGCCTTTTTTAAATTTTGCATCTATGAGAGATCGTTTAAAGTCTTTGGAATTTTTTCTGGCAGTGCCGCAGGCCAGTGTCTGTAAACCATAAAGTGTTCTAAACAGACGGACACTACTATAAAAATGATCCACATAAAGGTGGTAACCTTTATTAAACAAGGGGTTTAGTAGGTCCCATACAAGTTTCCCACTTGTCCCCAGGGAGTCAGGACAGCCAGGAGGGTCCAGTTGACCATCTTTCCCCTCATTTACACGAAAGGCAAATGTGTATCCACTTTCGCTCTCGCACAGTTTGTAGAGTTTTATGCCATACCTAGAGCGCTTTGAGGGGATGTATTGTCTGAACCCTAATCTCCCTTTGGATTTCATTAGAGATTCATCTATGGATAAATTTTGTTGGGGGGTATAAACATCCGAAAATTTGTCCTGAAAATGGTCTAGCAGTGGGCGTATTTTATAAAGCCTATCGTATTGGGGGTGATCTCTAGGGTGACAGAGGGTATTGTCACTGAAATGTAAAAATCTCAGCAGTAACTCGTATCTGGCTCTAGGCATGTTTTGGGAGAATACTGGACTAGACATTATTGGGTTGGTGCTCCAGTATGAGCGAATCGATGGCTTCTTTATAATCCCCATGAGCATTGTAAGAGCCCAGAATTTTTTAAGCTCTGGGACATCTGTGGGATGCCAGTCATGCTCCCTGACTGTATAGCTACCTGGATTGTTATCAATAAATTGGGTAGCATACAAGTTAGTCTGGGAAGCAATCTCCTCCCAGATGGTATCCCCTAAAAATAGTTCTACATACTGCATTGGGGAGAAGCCATCCACATTAACATTAATGCCTGCGTTGGCACTAAAAGGGGGGACGTTGGGCTCGGCTAAGTGTGGAGGTACCCAGTCCTCCTCCACATTCGGTGTAGCAGAGGAAGCACAGCTTCTTTCTTCAGCCGGCTCACACACAGATGACATGTCGTCTTGACTAGACGTGTCAGAAAACTGACCTGGGTCAAAATCTGACGCAGTGTCAGTGGCGTCAGAGTCTGACGCCAATAAGGCATATGCCTCCTGCAAGTTATACATACGCTGCATGTTTTACACACGACTAAAACAAATTACAAACACACA
Source organism: Pelobates fuscus (assembly GCF_036172605.1). NCBI lineage: Eukaryota > Metazoa > Chordata > Amphibia > Anura > Pelobatidae > Pelobates > Pelobates fuscus. Next base: position 104,925,256 of record NC_086325.1, read on the forward strand.
ATTTTTTTTTTTATACTTACTTTTTTTTTTTTTACTAAAACAGACTAAACAGCAATCCCTAAACTAACTCCTGTCACAAAAATCTAATGGAGATTTGGGGCAAGGAAACTGACTGACTAAGACAGACCAAGACAGACTACGACACAGATTTTTAAAACAAATTTAACCCTTTAAGGGCAAAAAACAAAATACAGACAGTACAAATGCACTGCTGTAACAGATCTGGCAGGGAAGGGGTTAAAAATGATTTTTTTTTTATTCACTGTAGATACTGTATAAAGCACTGGAACACTTCTGCTGCAACAAACTATCACAATCTCTGTCTCTCTCGCCTTACAAAACGCTACAGAGGAGAGAGGGGCAGAGATCACTGTCAAAGTGAGTGTTTGTAACACCCACTTTGACAGCAGCCAATTGTGAGCGATCGCGGATCGCTCACACGCCGCAATTGGCTGTTACTATCTGCCTGGGATGTCTGGCAGATAGTAACAGCGTTATACTGGCGGGAGCAATCTTTGATCGCTTACCGCAGCCCGTTTTTCGCTATGATGGTTCAGGACCGTCAGCGGTCCAAACGCACGTTTTATCGCTGACGGTCCTGAACCGTCAGCGGTCCTGAAGGGGTTAACTCCTAAATGACAGTGAATTGAGCAGTGAAATTGCAGGGGAATGATCTATACACTAAAACTGCTATAGTAATTTAGGTGACTATAGTGTTCCTTTAATATAAAAAAAAATGTTTAAAAGAAATGTAATATACCTGTTGGTATACTGATTCTGTGGTGAACCCACTACTATTAAACTGGTCATCATGTCGGACCAACCAGAACCTGCAATGTCAGCAGAACTAAAAGCCTGGCTTCAAGCTGCAAGTGCAGACTCTATCCCCAAAGCCTTGGCAACGTTTCGTGACTAGACAGCCACTACTGCCACCATCACGCAATTGTCTGACTCTGATGATTTCAGGGTCTCTGACCATGACGAAGCCTACGTAAGCGCCCTTGGAAGGGTAAGAGTGCTTCTGCTGGCAAAGGCAAAGCCTCAGCAAAGACAGCTAAATTGTCTCATGCCAAACCCGCTTTAACTACAGAATTTGACCCCTTAAAGGGTTCAACCTCTGGTTATCACCTACGATTGAAAGACGAATACGATGCATATCCATATGAGGATCTCCCACGTGACCCTTCCTCTTCTGAATTTGTTACAGAGACCTTCCTCCTACCCCAAAACCAGTCCTTTCAGGACACTGATCCCATGTCCAATACTAATTTAGATAATACTAAGGACGTTATCCTACTGGATACCAATGGTTGTCCTTTTTTTGACCCACGCTGCATCAGACACCCTCGTTCAGCAGAATGGACACCCCCTGATCACATTGTCAAATATTGCAGACTATAGCTTCGTAAACCATTAGAAAAGGAGATTAGAGACAAAGTAAGGGCAGAATGTCCACAGCCTACAATCCCTGATAAGGTGGCTGTCACCCTTGAACTTGACCCACTCCTGGTCACTTTTCTAACTAAGATGGGTAAAGATCCCCACAAAGGCATCGAAATAGGCTTAGAAAGCCACACAAGACAAGCTGATGGATATAGAAGGCCCGCTTATCCAGATTTTTTTAATTGCTGACGAGACGCTAGCAGGAGGCAATTTCGACGCAAACATGGTGCGTGAATGGGCACAAAGAGTGTTATGCCTGTTGGGCAACGCCACTATAGCTATTTCACTTGAACGTCGTAAAGCCGTGTTATATAAAATTGATGTCAAACTGGCAGAACTAGGTACCAAAGAACTTGGCCCAGAGGCTAACGGACTGTTATTTGGGGACAGGTTCATACGGGACCTGAATAAACACGTATCCATGTTTACCTCCCTCAATAAGGCACAATTGTCCCTTCACAGGGTGTTTAGAACCCAGCGTTTTTCCGGCAGAGCTAATCGCTACAGGGGCCAAACGACTGGCAGAGCTGCCTTCACAGGCTACAAGTCTCGACCATCAGACGCATGAAATTCGGGCAATACCCGTTTCTACCACTGCTACAGGTAATCAACTTTCCTTATTCTCAAGTTCCTATTGCAGGCCAGTTAACCCTTTTTTTCCAACAGTGGTCTCTATTAACTCGGGATCCATGGATCCTTCAAACCGTATCTGGTTTCCATATAGATTTTGCAAACAACCCTCTACAGGGTAAAAAGAAGAGGAAAAGGGTTAGCGCTAAAAACAGAACAAGGCAGCAACTTTAAAAGGGAATCCCTCAAAACCCTTAAAACACAATAAATAAAAATAAAAAATAAAAGCTGCGCCACTAAAATAATAAATAAATAAGTCAATGAAATAGTCCAAATGAAGGAGAAAGTCCAAATAAAATAAGTAAAGTTTTAGCTGAATAGATCTTCTTTAGACAGGATAGTCCATACAATGATGGATGGGGAACAGTATCCTCATTATCCTTCCGCAGGTAAATCCAATAATATAAAAAGATAAAACAATTATCCAAAATAGTGTAATATATTCACTAAAGTATGACAAATAAAAAAAGAATAGTACAGCACTCACATTTGGTAGAGCTATAACTAGCTCTAGTGTGGAACGCGTACAGCGGTTTTGATCCCCGCTTGTAGGATATACTGCAGCTTTTTCTTTTCTTCAAAGGAAAAATGCCACTCAAAGAGAATAAAAAGACACAACCAATAGTGTTCTCTGTATAAAAATAATGAAGAAGTAAAATAAATAAATGAAATGGTACTCACAAGAATGGAGCAGGCTGACTGCTCCTTGATGATAGCGTAGGTGGAATAATCCCCACCAAGGATTGCTTGGAGTTCCGAGGTAGAAAATGTCAGGAAAAAGATGGAGTGTATATAAAGATCAATGGCACAAACGAAAAAGTGACCAAAAAATCTTTAATATATAAAATACACAATTAAAATGTCCATAAACGCGTTTCGCCTATAATGGCTTTATCAATATGGAATAAAACATTTAACCTGGCAGGGTGACTTTAAATAGGGGTACAGATGTTAAGAAATGGCGCCTAAAACAGATGTTAGCCAATTAAATTGCAAGAAAATGTAATAAAATAAAACATTAATTAATACATTTAAAATACACATGTAATGCTAATATTCATTTATAGATGTTAGTGGCACTTTGATACCAGTGCCAGGCAACAAAAACGAGCATTATTTCGCTTTATAATTCATTTTTTATTTGCGGTCACGTGGTTCGCTAGCCGCTAGGGGTTATGGGGATTGTAGTTTTGTCAGGCGCATGCGTGCATGCGCACTTGCGTGCGTGCGCGCGTGCGCATAATCAAATAGCCGGCGGGAAGGGGGAGAGGAGCACACGCTAGTGCGAGCACTGGCCACCAATGACGGAAGAGTGGGCGGGGGATATGTAAATATGATATCGGCTAGCACAGTAGCTGCAGCCGATCGGATTATTAAACAAATAGATAAATAAATAGAGTAGTATGGGGGGAGGGATGATGATAAAATAAAGGATAAAAAAAAAACACATACAGGGGCAGATAAAATACAGGAAATATTACTAACACTTGTGTGAAAATAAAAGAACAATAATATAGAGGAAAAATATGAATAAAGCATAGGATCAAACTATATAAAAGATATATATTGGGAACCATAAAAACTGATAATACCATAAGAAGAGGCAAAATAAAAGGCACAAAATATCAGATAAAATTAAACAGATCAAAATCTGAACTTAAGCCTTGGGGTATCAGGGTCTTAACCTCAAATACCCATTTCATTTCTGTTCGTCCCAAGATGTTTTTTATGTCTCCTTCTCTCCAGGGGACAGAACATTTCTTGATACCCATGCATTTTAACATTTTTGGATCTTTATTATGTATGAGAAAATGTTTGGACACTGAATGATTCAGATATCCATTTTTAATGTTTCTGCAGTGTTCACTTATTCTTGTTTTGAAGCACCTTGTGGTCATTCCAACATATTGGAGGCCACAAGGGCATTCAAGCAAATAAATCAAATTTTTTGTAGTACAGTTGATAAAATCATCAATTTTGTAAACCTTATTTGTTACTTTGGAGGTAAATTCAGTTATTTTAGATGGTAGTGATGAATCAGTAGTTCTACAGACTATACATGATTTGCATTTGCAGAAACCTTTGATTTTAGGGAATAGGGATAGAGTAGGTTTAATTTTTGTTTCTCTAGAAAAGTTTTTGGTCAGGAGAGATTTAAAATTAGGAGCTACTCTAAATACTATATTAGGGCGTTCTGGTAAAATTTTATCAAGGGTCATCTTGTTTTAAAATATGCCAATTTTTTTATAATCTTTTTTTATATTGCCACTTTTATTATTAAAATCAAAAATAGGAAGGGGCATAGGTTCACTTGTATCTTTAGTTTTATATATTAAAAGTTTGTCTCTATCTTTATGTTGAATGTGATTGATTGTATCTGTTAAGACTGATTCAGAATAATTATTTTCAATAAACTTATTTTTTTTAAAATCTGCTTGTTCATTAAAATCTTTCAATTCTGAACAATTTCTGCGTAATCTTAAAATTTGGCTCTTAGGAGCACTATCCGGCCATGGTTGATAGTGGCAACTGGATTTCTCAATTGCAGTATTTACACAAACTTTCTTAAAAAAAGTTTTAGTGTGTATTTGTCCATTTTTAATGAAAATATTAAGATCTAAAAAATTGATTTGTTCTTTACTATATTCATACGTTAAAATGATGCCTATATTATTAATATTAAATAATTAGTAAAAGAAATAAGGCTATCTTCTGGACCTTCCCAGATAAAAAAGAGATCATCAATGTATTTAAAATAGGAGACTAGGTTTGCCGTCCATGCATGATCACCGAAAATGGCTTCAGACTCCCAGTGTGCCATAAACAGATTTGCGTAGCTGGGTGCAAACCTAGTCCCCATAGCTGTTCCCATTTTTTGGAGATAAAAAGAATTAAGAAACCAAAAATAGTTATTCTTTAAAATAATATTAATACCTTCAAGAATAAAATCTATTTATTTATGTGCTATCTTTCCTTCTGATGTTAAAATCTCTTTAATTGCTTGGTGTGACGAACCCATCTGTATAGACTTATATTGCTGGTTCGTCTGTTTGCCGTGATTTCATGGATTTCCTGTCCGTATACCCTTGTTCGTCTGTTTTCCCTAATACCGATTGAAACTACCGAACAAACGGCCACCCAGGAGAGGAGTGTGCTGCTTGTTAACACCTTGACCACAAGTAGAACGTTGCAGTTAACCGCAGACACCTCTCCATTCCATTCGTATGCCGACCACGAGGCGGCGGCCATTTTGGACACTTGAAGAATCAGCGGTGTTCGGTGCAAAACATATGGAACTACAAACTGACTTTATCTGCCGAACACCGCTGGAGGCTGCCGCCCATCTTCTATTTCGTTGAGGCATACGAACACCGGTTAGTTCGGGAGTTTCTATCCTTCGTTTGGACTTTACCCAGGTAGCTGTCCCATGGAGTCATTCGTATACCGAAGGACTGGTGAGAGACTTTGACTCCATGGCGATTGAACTATGTACACCGGATCGGAGAGCTATTCGGTAGGAATATGCCCTCCGATCCAGGCTATCTGGGGATACGTTACACGAACCATATGCAATCGGTATTTCTGACTTTATGTATTTTATTGTATTTTTCTTATTATGTTTTAAAATGGCGATGGTCTCTATCCTTGGAGATAATTAGGTTTCTTCCTAATTATCTCCGGGATAGAGAAGAAGGATTTATGGGTAAAATGGGAAGGGCTTATATTGAAGCCACTGCGATTGGCTACTGTCTAATATGTGTTACAGTCTTCCACAAGGTCCCCTAGGGGAGTATCCACCTTGTGGAGACCCGCATAAATACCAGGCAGGTAGCCCCCATTAAACACATTCCTGTTTGACCTTCAAGACGGAGCTTTGTCTCGTTTGTGGAGGGATTTACTATGGGGACAGCGTTTTCGTTTATTTCTAGCTGTGGAAGGATTTCGGATGGATTGCTGATCGAGAGTTGCCGCATTCGTATACTCCGTTCGGGAGTTTTACGGTCGGTTGGACTAAAACTGCATTTCTGGAGAAAGGGGATTATCTACTGAACGGCGGCTCCGGTCCCCTGGCGGTGAGTGTCGTAACACTTGGCAACCAATGTTATGAGGTATAATAGTATAGAGAGATTGGACGTCACATGTAACAAGAATAAAATTAGACTTCCATTTAATTGTTTTTAAAAACTTTAGTAATGACATGGAGTCTTTTAGTTAAGATGGCATTCTTTTTACAGAGGGTTGCAGGAGGGTGTCGATATAATGCGAAAGGTTACAGAGAAGAGAACCAATACCTGACACAATTGGTCTTCCTGGGGGTTGGGTTTAATTTTTATGTATTTTGGGAAGAAAATATATAACAGGTATTTTAGGGAATGTTTTATTTAAAAAATTAAATTCTTGTTTATTAAAAATTTCCAAATCTAAACCTTTCTTTAAAAATTGAATTAAAATGGCTTGTATTTGATTTGTTGGGTCTGACAAGAGTTTTGTATATACATTTGTGTCGTTTAATTGTTTATGTGCCTCTTCTATGTACATAGTGCTAGATAAAATAACTAAACCGCCTCCTTTATCTGCTGGTTTAATTACTATGTCTGTATCTTCTTGAAGTTCTTTCAGTGCATTCCTTTCAGCATGTGTCAAGTTGTGAGGGTCATATTTTTTTTTTTTTTATCGAGATCATTTGTTACCAGTTTTTCAAAAGTTGTAAGAGGAGCAGATTTGAAGTGTGCAGGGTAAAATTTAGATTTATCTCGCAATTGTGTGTTAATAATTTGATGATCAATATGAGGTAAAGGGGGAGATGGAACAATAATTTCAGCATTTTTGTCTAGAAAAAATCTCTTAAGTGTTGCTTTGCGCACAAATTTATTTACATCAATGAAGGCTTCAAAGGATTTGAATGTATTTGTTGGGGCAAATTTTAAACCTTTGGTTAAAACTGATAATTGTGCTGCACTGTTTTATTCCATATTGATAAAGCCATTATAGGCGAAACGCGTTTATGGACATTTTAATTGTGTATTTTATATATTAAAGATTTTTTGGTCACTTTTTCGTTTGTGCCATTAATCTTTATATACACTCCATCTTTTTCCTGGCATTTTCTACCTCGGGACTCCAAGCAATCCTTGGTGGGGATTATTCCACCTACGCTATCATCAAGGAGCAGTCAGCCTGCTCCATTCTTGTGAGTACCATTTCATTTATTTATTTTACTTCTTCATTATTTTTATACAGAGAACACTATTGGTTGTGTCTTTTTATTCTCTTTGAGTGGCATTTTTCCTTTGAAGAAAAGAAAAAGCTGCAGTATATCCTACAAGCGGGGATCAAAACCGCTGTACGCGTTCCACACTAGAGCTAGTTATAGCTCTACCAAATGTGAGTGCTATACTATTCTTTTTTTATTTGTCATACTTTAGTGAATATATTACACTATTTTGGATATTTGTTTTATCTTTTCATATTATTGGATTTACCTGCGGAAGGATAACGAGGATACCGTTCCCCATCCATCATTGTATAGACTATCCTGTCTAAAGAAGATCTATTCAGCTAAGACTTTACTTATTTTATTTGGACTTTCTCCTTTATTTGGACTATTTTATTGACTTATTTATTTATTATTTCAGTGGCGCAGCTTTTATTTTTTTTGTAAATATGATTTTTATTATCAAAGCCAATAGAAAAGAAAGTAGAGGCATGTAACATATAGACTCGCAGGTCTACAATTTGTCAATAAAACTCAAACTACAGTTGTAACGTAGGCACGCAGGCCCTTCCGTAGACTGGACACGCAGGTCCCTTGTGACATTTAACATCCAAATCCCGTGTATGAGGGCTCCCCAGCCCCTCTAGTCAGTACGGACTCAGTGATCCCTTACCTCCTTGCTATCTAGTGATTGGGGCCTCCCACCTTCGCTCTTCCGGTCCATCATGCCAGGTATGATCTCCCGGGCCACCTATCTCTGTCTCCTGGTTTTCTCCCCTCTTTCTCCCCCCTGGTGTTTGAGGGGATGTGTGTTCGTTTCCTACATTTGTGGTTGAGGTGAGTCCGCTTCAACTATTCTGCGATTTCATGGTACCCTGATTGTGCAGGACCTCTGTTACCTGCTGTCTATGGTGTCGGAGTGGGAAGGTATCCCATTCCGTAAGGGGATGTGAGTGGAAGGATGTTGTATTCACACTGTTTATTTATCCTTCGTGACACTTGTTCGGTGTTGCTTGCTGTATGGATTTAGGATGAGGGATTAGGTAAGTACAAGGAAAGAGGAGGAGGGTCTGTCGTCTGTCGTCGGTCTGTGTGGCAGTCCGGTCTGTGTCCCTTACCGTCATCAGTTATGTAGGAGCTTCAAAAAGTCTGGTTTTGTCGTGGTCAGTAACCAGTGTGTCCAGATTTCTAAGTATGTCTGGTGTTGCTTTTCGTTTGCTAGCATGGTAAGCTCTTCGATCACTCGCAGCTCCTCCATTTGATTGAACCATTTTAGCATGGAGGGAGACTAATTTTTCTTTCAGTATTGTGGTATGGTTTGTTTGGCTATATTTAGAATCCGAATTGTGAGTGACTTTTTGTATCTCGATGTTGGTGTTGTCGTGTGGCGAAGCAGCATTGTTGCCGGTTCTAGTGGTGGCGGGTTGTCAGAGAATCGGGAGGCTATGCTATGGATGTTCCTCCAGAATGTTTGTACAAGTTCACATTCCCACCAAATATGTAGGGGCGTACCCGTTGCCTTAGCGCACCTCCAGCAGAGGTGGGATCCATGAGCGTGTATGTAATGTACCGAGTCCGGTGTGCAATACCAGTGCGTAAGCACCTTATATGCTGTCTCCTGGCTCTTGCTGAATATGGAGCAGTGGTGTGTGATGTCACATATCTTTTCCCACTCCACCGCGCTAAAGGTTTGACCAAGGGCCTCCTCCCACTTCCCCATAAATCGTGGCGTGGCCGTGGGTGTGTGCGTTTGTATTAACGAATAGAGGTGTGAGAAGCCATGCGGCAGTGGGTCTGGGTCTACACAGATGTTTTCAAAGGGAGTAAGTGCCCTGGTTCGGGCTCCCGTGTGTGGTAGGGTCTTTATGTAGCTTGCCAACTGTGCGTACCGGAAGTGAGTTGAGAATGGTTGGACTGGACCTCCACATAGGGCCGCCATGGGTCTCAAACCCTGTCCAGAGCTCACATGTCTCAGTCTGGGCAGTGGATCTTGCACCAAGGCCTGTAGTGCTCTTGGGTCCTTGCCCGGTGGAAAGTCTGGGTTGTGTATGAGGGGGAGCAGTGGAGATGGGCATGTGGAGAGTGCATATCTGCCGACACCACTGCGCCATATCTTCAATGTCGCTTTGGTGTATGTGGAGTAGTGTTTCTACCCTCCCCCCGCTGCCATGGGGATCCATGGGAGGATGGCGGCTGGGAGCCCCGCCTCCCCCTCCTCTGCCTGCTTCCATAACTTGCTAACCCTGGGTTTGGACCATTCCACTACCCGTTGTAGATGGCATACCTTATAGTAAAGTCTGAAGTCGGGCAAGGCTAAGTCACCCCTATTCTTGGGTTGCGTGAGGAGTGTGTATTTCAGTCTAGGTCTCTTCCCACCCCATACAAATGTCCCTAGTGCCCGTCTAAGTGTAGTGAAAAAACGAGGATGGAATCGCGGTAGGCAGGGCTTGAAAGAGATAAAGTAGTCTCGGCAAAAGAGATAAAGTAGTCTCCGTGCCCGTCTCCCCCATTCTATCCACCATGTGGGAGGCCACCCTCCCGGCAAGCTGGGAGACCCTGGCCGGCCGGGGCACGGCCCGCGGGCAGGGACCCGTACACGGTTCCTAGGGGATAGCCCCCCTCAACGAGGCCCAGTTGTAACCAGCATGTTGAAGGTACCGTGCACAGAAATCTGAGGGTTGAGGGAACGGAGGCGTTGGAGCTCCTGCGATCTCTAAGTGTTCCCGAGGGGGAGGTCTATGAGACATTGGTGTGAACTGTCACCCCTAGATGGTGCGCCGGGCTCCCCATACCCTTCTATTGTGCTTATCGGTTGGAGCTACTTGTCAGCGTTCCCTTGCATATCATACCCAAGGTTTCCAGTACATCTATATAGGCTGTCTGGGTGTACTCCCCCCCCCCCCCATGTTTCACAAGTCCCAAGCTGCACCAGGAAGATTACAGATTCCGGACCTTGTAAGCGTCCTATCCCCTCAATACGTGTATGGGGCCGCTCTCATCCCCCCCCCCCTTGCTTGGCCCACTGTTCTCGGGTATTAGGTAAGCTGTAACCTGTAAGCCCCTGTGCCCCCCCACCCCCCTGAGGTATACTTGCGGCATGGTTGAGGGGAAATAAATTCCGTTGCCAGTCCCAGGAGTGGAAGTCCATGTGTGTCCCTTTTTTTCCCCCAAACTTGGGGTGAGAGTCCAGCTGCAGGTCTCAAAATCAGCTGTGGATGGGGTGCCCCAATCGGAGCCCCGTGGAAGAAGCATGGTTCACAGTATGGGGCTTGGTTTTTACTTCCCAGAGGACGGCAGAAGGATAGTCTTGGTTAATTAGGTGTCCCCGCGGGACGTATCGTCTGCGTGCGGGGAGCCTGCAGCCATTGGGGTCTGTACCTTGCGGCCTAGGACCATCCGTGTAGAAGCGGAGCGGGTTCGGCCAGGTAAGTTTCTCCGGCGACAGGTGTAGCTCCCGCTGGATCGTCTCCAAATAGTCCGCTCCCGTGACCACGAAGGGGCCTTTGGGTGTTGCTATGATACCTGATATGGTACCTGATGTTGGCGGCTTGTAGCTGTCTGGTGAGGGGCCGCAATGCTCTCCGGTACGCCAAGGTAGCAGGGGACATATCCGGGTACAGCTGGATTTCAGAACCCTCCATCAGGACCTTTTCGGTGCCGCGAGCCTTGCGGAGGATCTCCTCTTTTAGCTGAAAGTTTTCCATGCAGCAGATGATATCTCTAGGGGGTCCTCCAGGAGGGCCCTGGGGTCGCAAAGCCCTGTGAGCCCTAACGAAGCCGATGTGTGTTTGGGGCGGCCTGTCCAAGAGCTTGTTAAACAGCTCCAGCAGTGTGGTCTGAACTGGGGTGTTCCTATCAAGTTCCTCAGGGATCCCCCTAACTCAAATGTTCTGTCGCCTGCCCCTGTTGTCAAGGTCCTCGACGTGCAGGGCCATTTGTCGCAGCACTGTGATGTGGTAATGTAGTGTGTCCGTGTTAGCAGACTGTGCCACTGCCATGTGGTCACAGTCCGCCTCGAGCTGGGCGACTTTCTGATTAAGGCCCTATATATCTTCTCGGAGCGCATGTAGTTCCGTTGTGATCGATGTGCGTAGTTCAGCGTTGGCTGTCCGGAGGTCTGCCTTCGTCGGTAAGTCCTTTAGTAAGGCAATGAGGTCTGGTGTTATATGAGCGCTCGTGTCTTGTGCCACGTGTATCGATTCCCCCGTTGGAGATTGCGGGCTCAAAATGTCCGACGCTGTGGAGTCATTAGAGGCCTGCAGATCTATATCCGCCTGTGTGAGTAGGTATCGTCTCATATTCGGGGTCGGACCCCCCTTGGGGGCATCCCCCATTCGTGGGGTATGTGAGGCTCGGTGTGTCTTCCCCATCACTGCGGTCAGGGTGTGATTTGGAAGAGGTTACGGGCTGAGCCTGCGGAGAGCTCGTGGATTATGCTGCCATTTTCTCGGACCGCCAAGCTTCACCCATCTTTATTTTTTATTTTTAACCCTCTACAGGGGTTCCCCCCACACACTCCTCTGCACATGTCTCAAGAGGGCAATGCGACCCTGAAGGCCGCGCTAAACGACCTTGTCGCCAAGGGCACTATAGAACGTTCTCTGTTCTCTCACAGATTCATAAGCAACATGTTTCTGGTCCAGAAACAGTAGGGAGACTTATTGTTTACCAACATTTCAAAATGGAGGGTATCCATCTCCTGCAAGACTTACTCTGCGAGGGAGACTGGTTCTTCCATTTCGACTTGAAAAATGCGTACCTCATGGTTCCTATAACACCGGCCCATCGCTGTTTCCTACAGTTCAGATGGCATCAAGATTTATGGCAGTTCACATGCCTCCCCTTCGCACTCTGTTCCACATGTTGGTGTTTCACCAAGCTGATGAAACCGGTCATGGCCTTGCTACGCTCTCAGGGGATTCGCTCCATCATATATCTGGACGATATCCTCCTTATGGCTCAGGACCCAGGCACTCTACGCCTCCATACAGACATGACCACAGCTCTATTACAGAACTTGGGGTTCGTGATCAATGTCCAAAAATCCGTCCTCACCCCGTCTCAAATGGTTCAATTCCTCGGATTCCAAATAGATTCCATTTTGGCTATCCTACAACTCCCATCAGTAAAGATCAAGAACATCAAAAAAGACAGCAGTAAAATTCTAGCCTCTTCGACTATCCGTCTTTGTGACTTAGCTCGTATAATCGTACTGCTCTCTGCCTCTATACAGGCGATTTTCCCAGCTCCTTTACATTATCGAGCAATGCAATGCCTGAAGACTCGCTCTTTATATCACTTTGCATCTTACGATCAACAGATCTCACTGACGGAAGAACGTGCACTGCACATCAATTGCCTCGAGTTGATTGTCGGTTCGTTTGCGATTCGCAGCTTTGTGAAGGACTCTTACAATTGTTCCCTAGTGCTGAGGATGGACAACATCTCAGCTATTCAATTGGTGAATCATTTAAGGGGATCCCGTTCCAAAATGCTCTCCGACCTCACAAAAGAATTATACCAATTTTGTCTGGACAGGAACATCTCCCTTCGAGTGGAATTTCTGCCTGGTTCCGACAACCTAGTCGCAGATTGGGTCTCTCGACACTGGAGAGACTCCAGCGACTGGCAACTGGACCCACACGTTTTGTACCGTCTCCATCTTCTTCGGAGTCCATTCAACCTCGACCTATTTTTCAGTTGGTTGCCGGATCCGACCTCTCTGGCAGTCGACGCCTTCCTTCAACCTTGGCCAATGACTGGAGCTTATGCTTTCCCTCCGTTCTCCATGATCCTTCACAGTCTACATCATCTCAGGACTCTGGGGACCACAATAACACTGCTGACTCCATTGTGGCATACCCAACCATGGTTCCCCAATCTACCTGCCAGGTGCAATCTTCTCAAATATCCTGCAGGCAACTTTCACCCTCTCGCGTTGCAGGGTCATCTCCAGCTTGTGGCCTGGACTGTTTCAGGGGATCCTGGAATGTCGCAGGACTTTCGGAGACTGCTAAAGAACTCTTATGGGACTCATGGGCCCCCCGGACTAGACACTCTTACCTCTCGGCCTGGTGAAGTTTGGCATTGCTGGTGTTTGGCAAGGGGTATTGATCCAGTTTCAGCTTCTTTGATTAACGTTATGAACTTTCTGTCCTCTCTTTATGATCAAGGTAAATCCTACAGTTCCATTAATGTGTTTCATTCAGCAATTTCGGCAGCTCATGGCCCCATTGACAATGCTGCAGTAAGTAAACATACCTCTATCCAGGGGCGGGCTGGGCCGGGGGGCAGGGAGGCAATTGCCCCCCAGGCCGCCCCAAACCATTTTAAGACCGGCCGCTGCAGGGTCGGCCCTTTAAATGCTGCAGCCGCTTGAGCGCTCTGTTAAGAGGCTCAGGCGGCTGCAGCACATCTTCTCCCCTCCCCTGTAGCGTGGCCGAGCTCCTCTCCGGTGCGGTGGCCGGCCAGAGTGATAGGAAAGTGCACACTCAGTGTGCACCTTCCTGTCAGTCCGTCCGGTTACAGGAAACAGAAACTCCTGTTCCGTGCACTGAGTGTGCACCTTCCTATGACTCCGGCCGAGGGTTGGGGAATTAAGAAGAGGGAGGGTGGGGGATTTATAAGAAGAGGGGGGGAATTAAGAAGAAGGAGGGAGGGTGGGGGATTAATAAGAAGAGGGGGGAATTAAGAAGAAGGAGGGAGGGTGGGGAATTAAGAAGAAGGAGGGAGGGTGGGGAATTAAGAAGAAGGAGGGAGGGTGGGGGATTAATAAGAAGAGGGGGGGAATTAAGTAGAAGGGGGGAGGGGTGGGGATTTAGAAGAAGGGGGAGGGGTGGGAAGTTAAGAAGAAGGAGGGAGAGTGGGGGATTAATAAGAAGAAGGGGAGGGGTGGGGGATTAAGAAGAAGAGGGGGGAATTAAGAAGAAGGGGGAGAGATTAAGAAGAAGGGGGGAGGGGTGGGGGATTAAGAAGAAGGGGGAGGGTGGGGGATTAATAAGAAGAGGGGGGAATTAAGAAGAAGGGGGAGAGGTGGGGGATTAAGAAGGGGGAGGGTGGGGGATTAAGAAGAAGGGGGGGAATTAAGAAGAAGGGGGAGGGGTGGGAGATTAATAAGAAGAGGGGTGATTAAGAAGGAGGGGTGGGTGGGATTAAGAAGAAGGAGGGTTGGGGGGATTAAGAAGAACAGTGGGGGAGGGTGGGGGGAATTAAGAAGAACAGGGGGTGGGGGATCAAGAAGAACGGGGGTGATTAAGAAGAACAGGGAGGGGTGATTAAGAAGAACAGGGGGGTGGGGGGATTAAGAAGAACAGGGGGAGTGGGGAGATTAAGAAGAACAGGGGGAGTGGGGAGATTAAGAAGAAGAACAGGAGGTGGGGGATTAAGAAGAACAGGGGGGGAATTAAGAAGAACAGGGGGGAATTAAGAAGAACAGGGGGATTAAGAAGAACAGGGGGATTAAGAAGAACGGGGGGAGTAAGAAGAACGGGGGGAGTAAGAAGAACGGGGGGAGTAAGAAGAACACAGGGGGTAAGAAGAACACAGAGAGGAGGGGGGAGAGTAAGAAGAACACAGGGAGGGTGGGGGAGTGAGAAGAACACAGGGAGGGTGGGGGAGTAGGAGGGAACAGAGGGAGGTTGGGGGAGTGAGAAGAACACAGGGAGGGTGGGGGGAGTGAGTAGAAAACTGGGGGGGAGTGAGTAAGATCACATGGGGGGAGGTGAGCAGAACGGGAGGGGAGTGAGGAGAACACATGGAGGGGGGGAGTGAGAAGAACACAGGGAGGGAGGGGGTGAAAAGAACACCGGAGGTTTGGGGGGGGTTGAGAAGAGCACAGGAAGGGTGGATGAGTGTGAGAAGTGACTGCTAGGGGAGAGGGGGGGTGGAGAGACCACTAAGGGGCAGGGGAGAGCTCTATAGGTCAGGGGGCAGGACAGGGAGCTCTTTCACACTACGCGCGCACACACACAATGCATCCCTATACGTACACAGAAACACACAATGCATCCCTACACACACAGAAACACAACATGCTTCCCTTACACAATGCATCCATTACACACAAAGACAATGCATCCTTTGCACACATACACAGAAACACACAATGCAAACCCTTACACACACATGCAAACACACACACTGCTTCTCTTACAGATACACAGAAACACAATGCATTTCTTACACACACTCAATGCACACACTTACAGACACCTTGCATCCCTTATGCATACAAACACAGATTCACACAATACATCCCTTATACACAAACACACACTGCTTCCACTACAAACAAATACACTGCATTACCTACACAAACTTGTATCTCTATACACTACCTACCATAAGCACACACATTAGATCCTCTACAATAACACATAACACATCCCCTACACACTCCACTCCCTGTGAGCGAACTCATGGGTGGAACATGTAGGTGGGCCTTATGGGCTTACTCATCGTCAGGCCCTGGGGCCCAGACCTTGAGCTTTGTAAGGGGCCCCAAAAAAATGGAGCTGCTTCCCATTCTACTAGAACTTTGAATTTTGTGACTACAGTTACAAGCAGCCTCCAGAGATCCTGTTCTACACCAGACCAGTGGAGCCAAACTGCAGCCCATCACCATCCTCATCTGATTGTAAGTAGGCAATCCAGGATATTATTAGTGACACTAATCTATAATTTACCTCACATTAAAGGGACACTATAGTCAGCTTAATGAAGTGGTTCTGGTGTCTATAGCCTGTCCCTGCAGGCTTTTTAATGTAAACACACACTGTGTGCAGCATTGGCATTAGTTCATATGGCAGATCATATAGGTGGGGCATTGTGATGTCACATGGGGGGGGGGCGGCACATTTTTCTTTTGCCTAGGGCGGCAAAAATCCTGGGCAGGTGCATCAGTCTACTGGTGACCCACAGGAGGGGAGTGCACTGATTGCACAGCACTCTCCTCCTGCCAAGATCCGTTTTTACCGCAGTACAAGTGCCCTCTGCCCCTAATTTACAGTGGCTCACACTCACAGCAAGCAGTGCCTGGAGCCCTTTGCATAGAAGAGAACAAAGAGGTTCTGCAGCAGCTGGCCGTCCTGCAAGCATTACATTAAACAGCTGTTCCCCATACAGCCACAGGTGACGTTGTGCTGGGAGACTGTGATTACTCTTCACTTCCTCCCAGCCTACTGAGCAGCGCATGGAAGAGAGTGAGGAGGAGGCATGATTTAATCTTACAATAAATCCTCTAAGAAAAACCTTTATAAATTTGGAGGGATCAGCTCTGTTTCCACAGTTTATTGGTGTTTACTCTGATGTCTGTATTAATATTGAGGGATGTCTAAGTAGTAACGTCAGTGTGTGTCAGCAGGGCCAGCCGTTGGGGTGGGCAAGCTGTGCGGTCACGCAGGGTGCCATGACAACAGAGGCGCCCGGTAGCCAACACAGCTCACAAGTTGGGGACACCAGCATATTCAATTGAAACGATTCGCTGGTGGTCCACTGGTGCGCACCAGCAGTAGGTGCAGTCAGATCATATCCTCTCCCTCGTGGTTCCGGCGCTCAGTTAATAAGTCAGAGCACAGGCTCAGAGATACTCAGCCTGTGCTCTGACAACATTGAAAGTCAGAGCCGTGAAGGAGTGGGTATGGCAAAGAGCTACTGATTAGCATAACATCAATATCCGTTATAAAACCAGGAAAAGGTGGGCATGGATGGTGAACTGATTTGGTGGTGCAATGGGCCACTTGACTGGTTTTGCCCCCCAGGTCTAAGGCTGCCAGCCCTCCCCTGCCTCTATCTGTAGACTGTTGCATTGCATTCGTCTTGCTCGACCTCCTGTCCCAAAATATTCTCATTTTTGGGATGTTGCTCTTGTTTTGTCCTTCTTGGAGGCATGGCCACCCAACGAAGCACTCTTTCTTCGACAACTGTCAGCCAACTTAGCTCTTTTTCTCTACAGTGGGGATATTTATGGGATAATAATAGAAAACGGTTGAAAATTGCCCACTATTTCAATTCTCAGATCCCAAAGATCGTTATCATGTAAGTGAAATGTATTCCATATAAATAAAATCACAATTTGTTATAAAAATAGATACAATTTATTGTGACAAATTAAATAATAATAATAAGTAACATGCGTGACAATAATCAATGAATATTCAGTATAACATGAGTGTTGCGGTCACCGGCCCGCCGAGCCTCACGGTCGTGCCCGACCGGCACGACCGCACCGACTACACGAGCTTACCTGCTCGTCGGCGAGCCGGGAACTGCGCACGTAGTTCTTCCGGGCATCACGCCCGAATCCAACATGGCGCCGACCACGTGGTCGCGTCTATGGATAGCCCCACCCCCGAGAATTATACTAACGTGTGCGTGACGTCACGACGTCAACGCACACGCACGTTCTGGGGTCAGAGGTCGCCCTCTGACCAATCATAGCTTAGAGAGGGGTATTTAAACCCCTAATTCACCCCAGTACTTTGCCATGTCGTGGTTTCAGTTTCCTGGTTTCCTGAAAGTGCTATTTTCGTGTTTCTGATTTCCTGGTATCCTGATCCTTGGCGTTTCCCTGGTTATTCTGATCTTTGGTTTCCCTGACTTGGCTTGTTTTATCGGTATTGAGTATTTTCTGGCTTCCTTGACCTCGGCTTTCCCTTTGACCATTCTCTGTCTCTAGCGTATTAGTCCGGCCATTCTAAGGTCCAGTTTACGCTCTATCCTGTTATTTTTCCTTTTCTTACTTATGTATATGTTTACATAGTTTCTGCGTGCTGGACCACATTACTAGTCGTGACATTACGACATGGCACTGGATCCTGCAGAACTATGCAAACATATGATCGCCTGTGAAAATAGGGTGGAGGATATGGACCACAGGTTAGACCAATTTGCCCAGGCATTTCAGACCTTGCTCCAGAGGACTGCCTATTTAGAGGTTCCTCCTGTACCACCTGTGGTTCCGCCACCTGTAGTGGTTCCCGTACCACATAAACCACCGTCCATAACCCTGTCACCGCCCCCTCGTTATGGAGGTGATTCTAAGAAATTCAGAGGTTTTTTAAACCAAATTGAATACCACTTTGAGGCCTCCCCAGGTTCATTCCCAACAGATAGATCTAAAATTGGCTATCTGATGAACCAATTAACTGGAAAAGCCTTGACCTGGGCTAACCCCTTATGGGAAAGTGGTGACGCAGTAGCCCGTGATTACAGTACCTTTCTAACGGCTTTTAAGGCTATGTTTGAACCTAAAGGCAGGGAGAAGAACGCTGCCAAAGCCCTTATGAGAATCAAGCAAGGCAGTCGTTCTGTAGCCGATTATGCCATAGAATTCAGGACATTAGCGTCTGAGGTTGATTGGACCAATAGTGGTCTGGTGGCTGCTTTCTCTGAAGGTCTAGCTGAGAGTATACAAGATGAGACTGCAGCTAGAGACCTTCCGGTTAATCTTAATGAGTTTATTGCCTACATGATAGACATAGATAACCGGCTCAGAGAGAGAGAGAAAAACAAACAACGTAACAGACGTTCTAATTTGTCCATAGCTCCTCGTTTCTCTAACCCAGTGATGAGTAGCCAAACGCCTCTTCCAGAACCTGAACCCATGCAATTGGGTAGCGCTAAACTCACTGAGGCAGAGAGACAACACAGACGTAACGAGGGGTTATGTATGTATTGTGGCAAGAAGGGACATCTAAGATCATCATGCCCGGTTCGGCCGGAAAACTTGCACACCTAAGGCACGTACGGGGACCGGCCTTAGGTGTGATGTATATGTCCCCTAAATTGACTAAGAACCGTTTCCTTGTCAAAGTAACCTTATCTTTCAAGAACACTACTGTTCAGTGTGAGGCTATGATTGACTCTGGGGCAGCGGAGAATTTCCTAGACAAAGAATTCTCTGCAAAACATCTCCTGCCCTTAAGACATAAAGAGAAACCTATAGCAGTCGAGGCCATTGATGGAAGGCCTCTTACCCAGCCTTTCATCACACACGAAACTCTGCCAATCACTGTTTCAGTGGGTATTCTCCACTCTGAAGAAATGACCTTTCATATCATATCTTCACCTACTGTTCCGATAATACTCGGTTTCCCTTGGCTCCTGAAACACAATCCACGTTTGGATTGGATTGAAGGAGAGATTGTGAGTTGGGGTGAGAGATGCAAAGGTGTTTGCCTTAAGCAAATCCCACAACCTATTGGTACCATTAATGTTCCTGTTGCACCTCCCTTGACCACACAAATTCCACCACAGTATATGGATTTGAAAGAGGTATTTAACAAGGTCCAGTCAGAAGGGTTACCTCCTCATAGACCTTATGACTGTACTATAAATCTATTACCAGGGACTATGCCTCCCAAGGGAGGAGTTTATGCCTTGTCCCCCCAGGAAAATCTTTGTTTGGAGGAATATATTAAGGATGCTCTCAGAAAGGGTCATATCCATAGATCCTCCTCACCAGCCGGGGCTGGATTCTTCTTTGTCTCTAAAAAAGGAGACCTACGCCCCTGTATCGATTATAGGGGTTTGAATAGGATTACGATAAAAAACGCCTACCCTATTCCCCTTATATCAGAGCTGTTTGACAGATTGAAGGGAGCTCGAATCTTTACCAAGCTCGATCTCCGAAGTGCATACAATCTAGTCAGGATTAAGGACGGCCACGAATGGATGACCGCATTTAACACCAGAATGGGACATTACGAATACCTGGTTATGCCGTTTGGATTATGTAACGCTCCAGCGGTATTCCAGGATTTTATTAACGATGTCCTAAGAGAGTACCTTCACATGTTCGTTCTAGTGTATTTGGACGACATTCTCATCTATTCCCCAGACCTAGAGACACATCACGAACATGTGAGAATTGTACTGAAAACCCTGTTACAGAACGGCCTTTACTGTAAACTGGAGAAATGCCAGTTTGACCAAACGGAGATACAATTCCTTGGATACGTTATATCTCCGTCTGGTTTCCAGATGGATCCTCGCAAACTGGAGGCAGTCTTACAGTGGCCATTACCCAAGGGCCTTAAAGCTACTCAACGCTTTATAGGTTTTGCGAATTACTACCGCAAATTCATAAAGGGATTTTCCTCCGTGATTTCCCCTATAACCAATTTAACCAAAAAAGGAGCAAATTGTATATCTTGGCCCAAAGAAGCAAGAGAGGCATTTGAACGATTAAAATCTTTATTTTCCTCAGCACCTGTCCTGACCCATCCTGATCCATCCAAACCATTTATCCTAGAGGTGGATGCATCAGAGACAGGAGTTGGAGCCATTCTGTCTCAAAGAGAAAGTCCTGATACGCCTTTACATCCCTGTGGATTTTACTCTCGCAAACTCACACCTGCAGAGAAGAATTATGACATAGGGAATAGGGAACTTTTGGCCATTGTACTTGCCCTTAAGGAATGGAGGCATCTCTTGGAAGGTTCCAAAGAGCCCCTTTTTTTATTTTTATTTTTTTTTTTATTTTTTTTTTTGCGTGCAAAAGGTTTACAGACATGCAGGTAATGCCACAATAGCAGGTACCGACAACTTGTAATTGACATATATATGGCATATGTTGGATCTGCACAATTTTTTAAGTTAAAACATTCAGGCTTAAAGAAACACGAGTCAAGCTTTCATTTATAAATAACAGGTCGAGGGGATGATGTAGGACTCGATCTAGAGAGTGCATGAGGGTTGTGTTTTGCGTGTTGAACTGGGAGAATAGAGTAAGAGGGAGGGGTAAAGTAAGGAGTGTGACCAGTGGTGCCCGTTGTGTAATGAGGGGGGCAGTAGCCCTTCTCCATGCTAGTTGTGTAGGTCTGAGCACCTTTGGTGTTGAAATTCTCCCCTGCGTGGGGTGCCCCTAACCTTGGGGGTGGCGGGGGGGGGGAAGGGTATGTTAAATTAGTTTGCCAGCGGGGATCATTGGTCTGTGACCACGTGTAAGTGCGGTATCTTAGGCATCTTTTAGGGCCGTGTCAGGCTATATCGCTAGTGCTGCGTTACAGCATGTATATCGTGGTTGGCAGGGTGGTCAAGAGTGTGAGAGAGCTGCAGAACATTTGTTGGTAACATGAAAGGAAAAGGAAGCAAAAACAAGCAAACATAAAGGAAATGCAGGCACACCATGGTGCGATTTTCTGTAGTATGTTATATAGTCAGGTTGGTGGAGGCGCTGCTGCACCAGATCTTGGTTCAAATATTGCAATGTTAGCTGGATCCCAGCCCCTAGGATTCGGCGGCCCAGATGGGATAGCGGTGGGCACGTGTAGCCCCAGTGCAGTCAGGAGCGTTGGTCCTTCGGAGACAGTTCCCAGCTTGTGTGTGGCTCCGTCGTGTGATACCAGTAAGGATCGTGGGGTCCCCCATCTGTATGCGATCCCTGCCGTGCGTAGTTGAGATGTGATTGGTTGTAGAGATCTGCGCCATTGTAGGGTGGCCCTTGTGAGGTCTTGGTAGACCGTGAGCTGGGAGCCTTCGAATGTATATGGGGTTTTGTCCCTCAGGGCTGACAGCAAGTGTCCTTTGTCCTGGTATGATATGCAGCGGAGTATAATATCCCTGGGGGCAGCTGGTTGTGCCTTGGTGGGTCCAGGTAAGCGGTACACCCCGTCAATAGTAAATTTTCTCGCCGTTGGGGCCGGTAGCACCGAGGCCACTAGGCGTCGCAGGTAGTGGGGAAGTTCCTCTGCTGTTACTGTGTCAGGGACCCCGCGTATCTTGACGTTATTACGCCTGTGGCGGTCTTCTAGCGCTGAGATTTGTGAGGTAAGTACCTGGTTAGCGGACTGAAGGTTGCTTAGGGTGTGTTGTATAGTTGATATCTCTGTGCGGACATCTTGTATGTCATTCTCTGTGGCACTGACGCGGTCTGTGACCTGCTGGACGTCCTTTTTAATTGCCGCTGTGTCAGCTGCCAGTAGTTTCTGTATGTTCAGTAAGAGAGTTTGTAAGTCCTTTTTAGTGGCCAGGTTACTGGTTATGGAGTCAAGGTGTGTGGTGTCTGTGTCATCTCTCACCATTGTGGCCTGTGTCCCCTTGTGTTCCAACCTGTCTGAGGTGTTCTTCGCATTCCCGCTCTCCCCGGCCGCCATTTTGGATGGTGCCGATTTTTGCAGCATTGTGCTTATGTCCCTTGAGTCCTGGACATCTCCGTGTGAGGGCTTTTGCTGTTTGCGCCTCATGTCCACCGGGTTTGCTGTGGGACTCTGTGGGGGCTGTGGAGGTATCTCTTCCGCTCTGGTAAGTGCTGCACCTCCAAGAAGCGTGTCCCAGCTAATGTAGGCCGGTGCTTTGTAGGCCCCGGACCGGCGCTTAGTTTTGCCCGATTTCGGCGGCTGAAAGAAGGGCATCGGTGGGCAGCAGGTCAATCCCCCGAGCTGATGGTGGTGTCGTCAGGGTCGGATTGCCTCTGATATGTCCCTTTTTTAACGGGTTATCGGGTTTTCTAGCGGAGCCCAAGTAAATGGCGTCCGCTCGGCTGCGCTGGCAAGCTCCGCCCCCCCCAAAGAGCCACTTTTGATCTTTACTGATCATAAGAATTTGGCTTATATTGGGGACGCTAAGAGACTGTCCTCTCGTCAGGCTAGATGGTCATTGTTCCTCTCCCGATTCAATTTCGTAATTACATACAGACCTGGTACTAAAAACACCAAGGCAGATGCACTTTCTCGGCAGTTTGAGACAGATGAAGTTCCGGAACAGGTGATATATCCTATTGTACCTCCTGAATGCCTCATTGCCACTACAGTTTCCGAAGTGTCTTCTCCACTCTTCTGTGCCATAATAGCAGATCAAACTCAGGCACCTGTGGGAAAACCTCCGGACAAACTGTATGTGTCACCTCAGTTTCGAAAGAAGGTACTAGATTTGTTCCATGACAACCTCACAGCGGGCCATCCTGGAGTCCATAAAACTCTCTCTGCCATCTCCAGGAGGTTTTGGTGGCCTGCTCTTAGAAACGATATCAAAGATTATGTTGGGGCATGTCAAATATGTGCCGTTTCTAAAGTTCCTCCTAGGTCACCTCCTGGACTGTTACAACCACTGCCCATACCTAGTGCTCCATGGACCCACTTGGCCATGGATTTCATTGTGGATCTACCCAGTTCAAACGGGTTTAATACAGTCCTTATGGTTATTGATAGATTCACGAAGATGGCACATTTTGTCCCACTTAAAAAATTACCATCTGCTCAAGATCTAGTTCAAATATTCTTGAGAGAGATCTTTCGGTTGCACGGTGTACCCAAAAGCATAGTATCTGACAGAGGTACCCAGTTTGTTTCTAGGTTTTGGCGTTCCTTTTGCAAACAATTGGGCGTCGAACTCTCCTTTTCGTCAGCATATCACCCTCAAACAAATGGAGCAGCAGAGAGGGCGAATCAGTCTTTAGAAGCCTATTTACGTTGCTTTATAAATGCCAATCAATCTAACTGGTATGAGCTATTAACCATGGCTGAGTTCGCCAGAAACAACGCCACTCATGAATCTTCTAATCACAGTCCATTCTTTGTAAATCAGGGTTATCACCCCGCTGTTTTTCCTTCTGCATTCTCAGACACGGAAATCCCTGCTTTGAACACCCGTTTAGAATCGATTCATGATACCTGGGATTCCGTCCATTCAGCTCTGCAAAAAGCCTCATTACGAGCAAAGGTCCAAGCTGACAAAAAACGGGGCGCTAATCCTGTCTATCTTCCAGGTGACAGGGTGTGGCTCTCCACAAAACATATCAAGCTTAAGGTCCCGTCCATGAAATTTGCCCCTCGGTACATAGGTCCCTTTCGAGTTACCCAACGTATTAATCCAGTGACCTATTCTTTGGCACTACCGGCTCATATGAGAATAGCGAATACTTTCCATGTGTCTCTGCTCAAGCCCCTTACTTGCAATCGCTACACCAGGGTATCCACTCCTCCTCCGCCCTTGGTAGTGGGTGATCAAGAAGAATACGAAGTCCGTTCTATCATGGACTCCAAATTATCCAGAGGTGTCTTGTCCTATCTCGTTGACTGGAAGGGTTATGGTCCCGAGGAACGTTGTTGGGTTCCTGCTGACCGGGTCCATGCGCCCCGTCTTATCCGGTCATTTCACAACCGCTTTCCTCTTAAACCGGGTCCTTCCCGCCCGGTGCGCGGTCTTCCAGTGGGGGGTACTGTTGCGGTCACCGGCCCGCCGAGCCTCACGGTCGTGCCCGACCGGCACGACCGCACCGACTACACGAGCTTACCTGCTCGTCGGCGAGCCGGGAACCGCGCACGTAGTTCTTCCGGGCATCACGCCCGAATCCAACATGGCGCCGACCACGTGGTCGCGTCTATGGATAGCCCCGCCCCCGAGAATTATACTAACGTGTGCGTGACGTCACGACGTCAACGCACACGCACGTTCTGGGGTCAGAGGTCGCCCTCTGACCAATCATAGCTTAGAGAGGGGTATTTAAACCCCTAATTCACCCCAGTACTTTGCCATGTCGTGGTTTCAGTTTCCTGGTTTCCTGAAAGTGCTATTTTCGTGTTTCTGATTTCCTGGTATCCTGATCCTTGGCGTTTCCCTGGTTATTCTGATCTCTGGTTTCCCTGACTTGGCTTGTTTTATCTGTATTGAGTATTTTCTGGCTTCCTTGACCTCGGCTTTCCCTTTGACCATTCTCTGTCTCTAGCGTATTAGTCCGGCCATTCTAAGGTCCGGTTTACGCTCTATCCTGTTATTTTTCCTTTTCTTACTTATGTATATGTTTACATAGTTTCTGCGTGCTGGACCACATTACTAGTCGTGACAATGAGTATGCAATACAAATAGCAATACATTCCAATGGCTGATACAGTATAAAATCTACAACATTAGCTGTCAAGACAAGATTTATGATGGGCTTCACAGAAAACGAAAGTGAAACTTACACACACAGAAAAACTTTCTTTCACACAGCTTGCAGCGTAAGGCCATAAAACTTTAGCTAACAGTTAGAATAACCCTTTCAATGCTGGTTAGGTCCTTCTAGGCATATATTACCCTATTTCATGTAATTTTAATTAACACAATATCTAAACCAGCTCATTAGTCATTTCCTGGAACCATCAAATAAAAATAATCTACCAGATTCTACAAGCTGAATTTTAACTTGCCTAAACAGATATTTTATCTTATTTTAGAGCAAATCAATACACCTGGATAAATATCACGATATGCTAACATGTGATATGTCACATTAATACATAATTATTCCTTTTTTTTTATTATTCTTTTTTTTTTTGCGAGTATTGGCAAACAATATAACAGAATTCGTGATCAGCAGGTAAAACATTTTTACAGTACATGGATACTTTCGCCACCTAGCTTAGTCTACTCAATTTTATTTTTAGTATATGCGGGTTAACCCAGGTTTCCCTGTCGGTGGTCCTCGAGCTTGTGACTGGGTAGGGCGGTAAACTTGGGCCGTATGTGCCTTGTGGCCAGTGTAAAGTACGCCCTAATAATTATGCTATAGTGAGGCACGTATTGTTGGGTATGGGTGCCCTCGGAGCCGGGTGTGAGTTCCCGTTTTGTTGTGCTGTAACTGAAGGCGGGGGGTATGCTTTGGGCACCCGGGGGGCTGCTATTTTTGCGCTGGCGTGTCGCTTGGTAGCGCCTGGGGGGTGGGTGCTGTGGTACTGAGCTAGGTCTAAGGCTTACGGAGACGGCAACATAACATAATAGAGATAGAATAAAATATAGAAGCATATAAACATGGTCAACTTTCGATCCCTTTTAAATAAAATAAAAAGGAAAAAGGCAACAGTTATAGGGTTTGTGCACATTAATACATAATTATTCTAATTCCATCTGCAGAATGGAATGGTTATAACTATATATTTCTTAGTTAACTAAGAATTCTAAATATCGAAATCTGACCGTGATTTATCCAGTCATATATCATGCTATTATAATTTTTTTTATTAAATTAGATTAATTAAATTAAACTAGTATAATTACCAGTTGAGTAGACATTCTCATCAGATGAGTAGGTAGTCTCAGGAACTGAATGGATGTGTGATTGGTGTGTAAGAAATTCTGAGTGCCCTGGAGTGGATATCTGTCATGGATTTCTCTGCATGGCCGAATCTGAAACCCAAACTCCAACTCACTTCAACGCCGACTCTTTGACTTCGCCCGCTTCCGACTGCTTTGCCCCCCCCGGGGGGACTGTCTGATAGCCCACGCAGTCCCCTTCTGCAAATTAGAACCCCCAGGGGCCATGTGACTGCTATAAAAGCTTGGTGTCCCCCTGCTGGTGAAAAAAGTAAAAAATAAAGTTAAAAAGAAGTTTTACAATAAAAAAATTATGTTAATAAATAAAAATTATGATTGTATGTATGATATATATATATATATATATATATATATATATATAGAATATGGATATATATATCTTATATATAATGTCATACTAAGTATTTTTTTTTATTAATAAATGCATATAGTAATATAAAAATACACTTGGAGTAAAATTACACACATATATATAAAATATATATATATAATAACTATATATAATATATATATATATTATTATAAAAACTAAATAATAATTAATTAAAAATAAATGTCAAAAATTAAAACAAATGTTTAAATGTTTTTTAGAATGTTTGTCTATCGATTATAATTTGTTGTAAAAATATTTTAAAAAACTTTAAAGAGTGGAGAATCTGCTTACATATAAGTATGTTTATAAGCTGATTTTATTGCCCTTTTTAATTGTTAGTAAGAAGTTTTATATATTATTTTTCATTATGTCTTTGAATAATTTTAGATATTTTTTCAGTTACCTATAGGTCTTGGAGTACTTATACTGTGTATGTATATGTTTACAGAATGTCCCCTTTACATTTCTAGCACTCCTTAGGGTTTTTTATTAAATATTTGTTGATTTTTTACAAGAGATTAAAAATAATTTTTTGGCTCTATGCTGCAAAAAGAGACTGGCTCTTTGGTAAATCGCTCTTTGGTAAATCGCACGAGAAACCCGGAAATGCCAGAAAGGACGGAGTGGAACGCAATTATGCGTTCCAAGCAAAAGAAACATCGAACCCGGAAATGAATTGGAACGCATGGTGCGTTCCACAGCGGAATCCGCCGAAACCCGGAAGTGAAAAGCCTGCATTTGAGAAAAAGCCGCCAGAAAGAAGATTGAACTCCTTTACCGATTGACAAAGCCCCTGAAAGGGGCGAAATGCGTTTCGGACTTTACATTAGCCATTGGGCTGTTCTTTTATTCAGCAGCTATAGCTGAATTTATTTTTTATTGTTTTGTTTTTAATATAAAACGTTCCTTTTTATTGTTATTCCATTTTAATAAATATTTTGGCTATCTATGCCATTTTCTCATACCCAATATTGGAGAGTGGAACCTTTTGTCTTCTTTCTGTACAACTGGGCATACCTATCCAGCTTGGAACCATCTGGAGATCAAGTGGGACCAGCGATCCAGTTAGGAGAGGGACATCCTTCCATTAAACGTCCCAAGGCGCTACTAGTGAGAGCCACATATAATTGGCTCCGCGTTTGTGAGTACCACAGTTGCATATTCTATACTGTTCAGTTATATTAACTGTATTACACTATTGTGTGTGTTATATATTTTACAGATTTATCCAGAAGTGTGACTTTCCACCTATTGTATGTATTCATTTCTGATAGTGGTCTACCATCTATGGCCTCAACGGCCAAGGGTGTCTCTCTTAAATGAAAAGGAAGGAGTTGTTTCTTAGCAAAGGTGAGATCCATGAAGCTTTCTGCTGCTCCAGAATCTATTAGGGCAAAGGTATTAGCCGAACTCTTCTCCCAGATCAACGAGATAGGAACTAGAAGCCTATGGTCTTTCTGTTTATTTATAGAGGACGAGATTGCGTCACCCAAGGCCTGTCCTCTGGAGGTACTAAGGTGCGAGCGTTTCCCGGCCTTGTGGGGCAGGTAAGGCATAGGTGACCCCTCTGTCCACAATATAAACAAAGACCCTCCCTTCTCCTGTATTGTCTCTCCTGTTCAGTTAAGCGAGTAACCCCTAACTGCATTGGCTCAGGTAGTGCTAGAGCCATAGCATCGGAATTCTGGAATGAGGGAGCTAATCTGATGGGCGGTCTACGGATTCTCTCTCTGGTGTTCTGTCTTTGTCTCATACGTTCGTCTATACGAGAAATAAACTAAATCAGATCTTCCAAATTCTCAGGAAGTTCTCTAGTGGCCACCTCATCTAAAATTTCATCAGATAAGCCATTTAGAAAAACATCCATAAAGGCTTGTTCATTCCATTTTACCTCAGAGGCCAAAGATCTGAATTCTAATGCGTAATTCATCAGAGTATTATTTCCTTGCCTGAGATGTAGTAACGCCTTAGCGTTGTTGGCCCTTCTTCCTGGAGGATCGAATGTTCTCCTAAATGCTTCCACAAAAGCATTATAATTATACACTAGTGGGTTATCA
This sequence comes from Pelobates fuscus, assembly GCF_036172605.1. Taxonomy (NCBI): domain Eukaryota; kingdom Metazoa; phylum Chordata; class Amphibia; order Anura; family Pelobatidae; genus Pelobates; species Pelobates fuscus. Next base: position 104,954,006 of record NC_086325.1, read on the forward strand.
TTTTCCCATAACGGATTAGCCCATCTAAGTGCCCTATCTATCAGTAAGGTTATGATAAATCCGACCTTAGCTCTGTCAGTAGGATAGGCCCGTGGTTGTAATTCAAAATTAATGCTAATCTGGTTCAGCAAACCCCGACAAGTCTCTGGTGAACCTCCATAACGTAGTGGTGAAGTAACCCGGGAGGAAGCCCCTACAGTAGCTACCTCTAGGCCTGTGTTAACCGGAGCAATAAAAGAAGTACGAGTCTCCTCAGGCTGCAGATTCAGCCGAGATAATAGTGACTGTAAAGCCATAGCCATTTGGTCCATTCTATGGTCCATGGCTTCAAATCTAGAGTCCTGAGAGGAGCCCTGGGAACTAGTACCTGCAGGATCCATTGGCCCTGTCGTAATGTCAGGATCAAGACAGGGATCCAACACGCAGTGTACTAGAACTATAAAGACGTATACCGGACCTTAGAGTGGCCGGACTAACGTCAAGCAAACAAGGAATGGTCAGGGACAAGCCGAGGTCGAGGGAACGAGAAGACAGGTAAGCGTAAGCCAGGCCGAGTACAAGGATAGGAGAGGGAAGCAAAGTCAAGAAACAAGCCAAGTCAAAACCGTAGAACACTAAGAGAATATAAACGCACTGAGGGAACAGGCAAGCTGAAACCACGACAGGGCAATGACTCACAGTAAGTGAGTACCTTTTATACCCTGTCTCTTTAATTGATATCCACGCCCCCAGAACGTCCTGGTTTGAGATTTCCTGCGGGTTGTGACGTCATTGACGTCATGACGTCGGCGGAGTTGCGCCGCGTCATAAAAGGGGGCAGGGCTATCGCGGCCGGCGTCCAAAGTGCCGAAATTGCTGGAGGAGAAGGAGGTGTGAGTGGCAGGTACCATGACACTGCCCCAGCCAATCCTGAGATCATTATTATGTCAGCCAAGGAGGCCACACAGAAGTGGCTTAATAGTGTTTTTAACACTATAGGGTCAGGAACACACCTTTGTGTTCCTGACCATATAGTGTTCCTTAAAGACTATGCTAAACAACTTGTCATACTATAACAATATACCATGTTCCTCTGTTATAGGGCTTTGGGGCGTAAGTGGCGTGCATAGAAGTAGGAGGACTAATGTGAAAAGTGGAGGATAGCATAGTCATATAATTATCATTATTTTATTATTATTATTATCTTATATTAAATCTTCATTGATTTGTTTTTTTCCAATTTTTTTCCTCCACAGTTTTATTGTCTGACTATATGATAAGTTACACCAAGTGTCAAACAATTGAAAACTAAGAATTGAGATGTTTTCTAGTTACTTGCATAGAGTCTCTTTATAGGGTTTGGTTTGGAATGGAGCATAGCCACTGAGAATTGTATTGCAGCGTTTTGACCTTACACTGACATTTATTATAAAAAACAGTTATAGCATGTGATTGACAGATGAGCCTCTTTGTAATAGCTATTAGGTGTCTCAGGTTTAAATTAAGGGGAAATTGACTTTAGGAGGAGTTAGCGAGGGGCCTCAGAACCTTCTACCACTGAGGTAATTTAGGCTCCTCTACCAGCCAGTATGAACCCCCAAGATATATCAGGATTCAGTGAGTGACCTACACAGAAATGGTGGAGTAATTGGAGGAGAATCAAGTGTGATGAACGTCAAGAGGTTTGTGGTTGTACTAAGCTGTTGGAGTAATAAAATCCCAGACTAGGAGAAAAGAAAGGATGTACCAGTCTAAAAACAGTGATATGTAGGCCAAAACCTAATTAGGAAGGACAGGATAGGTAGATTCGGTGGCTAGGATTAATTGAACACCTAAGAGGAGTAGAAAACAAAGGATGCCTATGAATGGGTAATTGTGGTCTAAATAATATGCTAACATCAGGACAATATACATACATTTTTTATTCACCAACCTAGAAATTGTGAACAACTGACAAGGGAATGGCAGGTGTGCAGTACATTAGGAAGATAGCAAATATCAGTAATGTGACAAGAACATCAACAATGCAGAAAATCATTTGTTTACTTGTAAATGTTGTTGCTCTTAATACATTCAATATTACTATAACATTCATATACAGTAAATTTAATTACATTCCAAACCTGGATTTTCCTTTACAGCCAGAATAGAAATTAATAGAAATTAATTGAAATCTATGAATTGAATATAATGTAATTCTAGCCCTGTTATATCTTTATAAACCACAGTGCCACAGTGAATGAGGTGAATGGAACTTGTTGCATAAGAACAAGTCATTTATGACATCAGCACTTTGGCATTCTGACATCACATGAGGCAAATTAGATATTTCCTTGGTGTTTCAAACATTTAGAGGGGTCCTCTGGGCTCCACCAGTCCAACCTTATAGTCAGCTATCGTTAATGGAGAAGTTCCTATTTCTGCATTAGTGAAATGTTGCACGTTAGTATGGAATCCATTGCCTTAGAATAAACAATGATGCTATCAGACAGGGAATTATGTTCAAACAAAAACTCAACTAATATATCTATTACAGAAGGGGAACAGTGTCAGACTAGAGGTCCTTTGGAATCCAGGTAAGTGTCAAAGAAACAAGAAATGGAAAAGTGAAAAAGTAAGGGAATGAATAGTTAGTACTTGTTTTGTTAGTTTTGCTTTGGGTTCAAGACTCATGTGTTTGTGGAACGTAGATGGCCCTGATGATCACTACACTAACAGAGAGGTGTAGATATGTCATGACATTTCTCTGGCTTTTTATGTTATATTCCGTCCTCTCTACACATGAACAGTATGCTGCTGATGTTCCCCAGGATGTCATAGTTTGAATCAAGCACAGGCTGCACGGCCAGGTATTAAATGCAATTGCCACACTACCTAAATGATAGACGCATGTGCAGCAAACTTCTGTTTCCCAACAACCTCTGCCAACTGTTAAGTGGGGAGCACCACCCCCTCCTAAGGGCCCGACCGAACACTATACTACTGATCTGTTGTTTTTTTAAGCAGGTGACTGCTTTGAGAATTAGGTACCTGAGGTAAATAATAATAAAAAATCCACTAATATCCTGTAGAGACCTGGGCCTGAAGAACCCCACATCCAGGGGTTCAGATCTCCAAGCACCCCCCTGTGGTGGTTATTAGGTTTTGCTTTGGGCTCAATCCCCAGGTGTTTCTGGAACATAGTAACGCTCCAGGTCTGGATGCATTCTGCAGTATTGTATATGTATGTAGTATTCACATGCAAGAATTTGAATAAGCGGATCCCTCTCATGCAATGAGCTAAGCCTTGCATAGCAGGACTTAGCTCAAGAGTGCTAATATAAGTTCCTGGTGAGGATCATAACATTTCCCAACATATATTGATAATTGGGAGCAAGCAGAAGAACCCCACCCATGGAATACTGTCAGGATCGCATAACCTAACACACAAACCGGAGACAGAAAAGAAGATAGGATAGCGCATATTACTGGTGTTTAGGGTTTAGGTTTTCACACTATAATGGAAGGTAGACTAGCCAAGGTCAGGTGTACAGAGAGGCAACAATGCAAGTATACAAAGGCAAGGTGGGAATAATGTATATTAGAGTATTCAGGATAAGACAAAACTCAACACTAGGAACACAAACTCATGAAATCTGTGTTTATTGAATAAGCAAGCCCTTTAGCCTCATAGCACAAGTCTGATCTAAGACTAAAGTAGACACAATAAACTGGAACCAGTAAGGTAAAACCAAACAGAAAGCAGATTATCACTAAGGAGCAAACTGACAAACTAAACTTCTAAAGGCACAAAAGATCACCTGATTTCAAAAGACATGTCCATATACAATATAGAATCAATAGAATTCATTATTTTGGCATCACTAGAAGCTGCAAAAGCAACTTAGTGGTGTAATCTATGATGTTGCAGATTGAGTGACAGCTCGCATAGTTGCCAACATTCCAGGGACGCTCTGTGTAGTAAGTCACACACAATGATGCACTCACAGAAGTAAATAAATAAATATATACATATTTCTAGCCACCTTCCTCTGGGTCCTGGGGTGGCTACACTGGCTGCACCACCAGTAGTTGTCCTGGGACTCATTTTTGCTGGTACATGAGCCCAAAATATAATAATGTCCTGGCAAATTTGGGATAGTTGAAAACTATGCAGCTGAATGATTACATATAGAATTGATAGGAGGTGGGGGGAATGACGGAGTGCGGCGGGACGTAAGCGTACGCACGCACCAGGAGGTGGAGCTCAATGGGGGTATCGGAGGAAGGAGCAGCCACGAGGAAATGGCGTTTGTGCTGAGCCCGTGTTGAGCCTGTCGGGGAACTGAGAAGCAGCGCTGCCTGGTATCTGCTCGGAGAAATGCGGACACATAACTACAAGGAGAGGAAGAATTGGGGTATATACTAATTATGGCAACCAATGTTATGTGGATTTATAACCGGACAGCCAGACGTATACCGGAGCGGTAGCTGGTAAAAAAGTGCAGCGATTTTTATGTGGCTTATTATGTGGCTCGGTTCACTTTGCAACGTGGCCGATACCATTTAATGATATAACTTTCGGAATCTGGAACTGCAAATATAGATCAAATCCAGTAACCTTTTTTTTGGTTTGTTTTTGGTTTGTTCCCTTTTTTTGCTACTAACAACTTATTAGAGAACAGCAATATATAAGCAAATATATGTGGCTTAATAAAGTGGTTTAACAGAATGGAAAGGTTATGACCACAAGATTTGATGGCTAACTGTCTGAGAAACAGATGAGGAGAAATCTAACAGCTTACAGCTTAACTCTCACTTGGTAAATAATTTACTACTTTGGTGCTATCTTTGGTGCTCCAGTTTGGTTTGTCCTTGTTAAGGTGGCACATACCACTTAAAAAAAATATATATGTTGGAACTGTAAGATCATAGATGTGAATTTTATAACGTTTGATTTCCCTGACCGACATCACTTGTATCTTTGGACCTTTAATTGGATCCCTAATTGGATCATTGGATCAATAGACTTCTTGCAAAACGTGGAGATAAGAGGATCAAGAAATTGGGGGGAGAAAAAAAAACAGCATAAAGGTCATAAAGGTCAAAGACCAATAAAGCCAAGACCAGAGACATTGAATACAAAGACAGATTGTTTTCAAGACAAGATAAAGAAAAGAAGCTGGTGAGAAAGTGAAAGTGGAAAGGATAAGGGCCCCTTGACACAATAGTAAACAAAGATGGCGATGCCAAAGATCTCAAAAAAAACCAAGGAGGTCAAAAAAGATAATAAAAATGAAAAAGTGGCTTCTAACTTTTTTTCACCACATAATAAACAGAATGAGGAACTATCCTTTCTGGATGAATCAACATTTGAAGATAAAAGAGTTTCAATAACCAATTTTCAAGATTTTATAAAAACAAGCCTGGACAATCAAACTGAAATTTTCAAAAAAGAATTAGAAAATAGCACAGCTCAAATGACAAGGCAAATGGAAGAAATTAACAGAAAAATAGTAAAAGTGGAAGAATTTCAAGAACAAATAACTAACCATTATAATTTAATCACAGAAGAACAAACCAAAATAAAGGTGGAAATAAACAGTTTAGAAGATCGAGTAAATATGATGGAAGAGAGAATGAGAGCTAAAAATATACGGATAAAAAATATTCCAGAAGATATCTCTCACGATAAAATCAAGGACTATTTGAACGGGCTGTTTGCAGCACTAAACTTACAAACTCAAGTTTCGGCAGTGTGTATGGAAAACATATACAGAATTAAGAAGCCACAGGGAATCCAGAATGCTTATCCTAGAGACACGATGGTTACTCTCCACTCCCTGATTGTCAAGCAGCAAATAATAAATGCAATAAGAAATAAAAAATTCTCAGAAGAGGATAAATTTAAAGATATCCAAATTTATCAAGATCTACCCAGAGCAGTAAGAATGGAGAGAAAAAGATATTTTGAAAAATTAAAACCACTGAAAGAAAGAAACATCGGATATCGATGGGGACCAGGAAAGGCCATTACAATAAATTGGAACGATACAAGGAAAGTCCTTCTGAACCCAAAAGAATTAGAAGATTGGACAGCTCAACAATTTAAATGATGAGGAGAGAAAACGCAAGAACTTTGGCAAAAAGGGGAAGAGGAGGGGAGAAAGAGATAAGAGATGGGAGAGAGGAAGGATTTTTTTTTTTTTTTTTTTTTTTTTTTTTTCTTTCTTTTCCTCTCCCCCGACAAGAGTGTTGAATATGAAATTGTGTATGGGACATATTATCCCATGGATAAATTAATAGGAGATTATTAATGTACATATAATAGATGAATGATGGGATATAATTTAAAAGGAATTTTTTGGGAATAACAGTATAAATCACTAATGGAGGGGGGAGATGCATTTCAGGACTAAGGGAAGGGGTTTTGTACAGGGGGTATCACAAAAATCAGAAGGATAAAATGATATTGTATATACGGAGGGGTGCGAATTTGAGTGTGATACTTTGATAAGGGATACACAAAGAGATAAATTAATAAGAGTTTGGTTAAATATAACTACACAATAGATAGAGTTTGGTATAGGGGATAGAAATGAATGAAATTTTGTTTACGGATAAAATAGGAGAGGTAATTTTTATAAGTATAAGAGGTAACAAGGTATTCAAATATTAAGATTTACAGTATATTTTCACTAATGGAGTGGGAAGATGCATTCCGGGATTAAGGGAAGATGTTTGCACAGGAGATATCATAAATAATCTGAAGGTTATAATGATACTGTATAACACGGAGGGGTGTTTGTTCGCGATATTTTGATATGGGATACATAAAAAAAATAGATAAATTAGTAAGAGATTTGTTTAAATATAATAGAGAATAGATGGAGTGCTGTGCAGGGGATATAAATGAACACGAGAATAAAAAATTTCGTATGGATAAGGTGAATTAAGGGACTAAGGGTAAAACAATACGAACACTTAAATACCAAGGGAAAATATACAGTTTTCGCTGAAAGTCCTGTGAGAAGAATCAGTGATTTATGGAAGAGTATAAATAATTAGTATGGGGGGGGGGTAATGAGAGGTAAGGGTTTTTTTTTTTTTTTTTTTTTTTTTTTTTTCTTTCCCCTCTCTTCCTCCTTCTCTCTCTGCCCAGTATGAGGGACAGACAGAGGGAAGGAGAAAGATTGGCTGCTCTGCTCGGATTCCTCCTGTGTAGCTACCACTTTAAGGTCAGAGATAGACCTTAGCCCTAGACATAAGATATTGTCAAGGCTTACAGGTTGAAGAGATGATTCATTTCTATTATCTCCTGAAACAACAAGTAAGAATGTTTGGGAATGGGCTACTCTGTACTATGAGAGCTCAGACGTGTGTGAATGAAATGGGAGAGAGGGCAGCAGGAATAGATGTTACAGGAAAACATAAACCATGAAGTGTATCTCACTAAATGTACAGGGGCTAAATACCCCATATAAAAGAGCTATGATGAGAGGATTGCTAAAAAAAAAAGGAATAGATCTAGCGATGGTGCAAGAGACACATTGGATACGGGAAGATAGGACTAGATGGAACGATGAAGGATATGAGATAATCTCTCAAGCAGCCTTGAGTAAGAAAAAGAAAAGAGGAGTGGCCATAATCCTTTCAAAAAGAATAAATAGAGAAATTATATATGAGGATATAGATATAGAAGGACGGTACCAGATAGTAATATGTAAGTTGGAGGAGAAAGTTTACACTTTGGTAAATGTATACCTCCCAAATGTACTACCCACTAAATGTTTTAAAGAGATTATGGAAAAGGTAGAAAGGGTCAAGATAGGATTATTAGTTATTGCAGGAGATTTCAACTGTGTGGTGGATACAGCTTTGGATAAAAAAACAAAAAATAATAAACCCATAACTAAATATTTGATAAATCAAGCAAGGAACTTGAGAAACTCACTTTTAGAAAATAATTTATTGGATATATGGAGAGTGTATAACACAGAGGGAAGAGAATATACACATTTCTCAAGGGTACACTCTTCACTTTCCAGAATTGATCTTCTGTTGGGGGAAGCCAATTTAGTGGAACAAATAAAAAGCATATATATAGAAGAGAATGTCTGGTCAGATCATAGCTATATAATTTTTTCTATAACTGACGTTAAAAAGTACAGATCTAAGACGACCTGGCGTTTAGACGACAGTATTTTGAAGAATAGTAAAGATCAGTTACAAATTAGAGAACTGATTCAACTGTACTTTAGTGAGAATATCTCAGAAGAACTCCCGATAACCACTATTTGGTGCGCATTTAAAGCAGTGGTACGGGGGTATTTGATTAAACTTAAGAAAAGGATTCAAAGAGATAGAGGTCTGACCAGAGAAAAACTATATATAGAGTACTATAAGTTGGCCAGAAGTAACAAAAGATCTTTAAGTAATGAATCTTTCAAGCAACTCTCTGAGATTAAAATGAAAATAGAAAAAATGGAGAAAGAAAGAATAGAGAAAAATCTGGAGAGGATGAAATCCAATTTTTATTACGACAATAATAAGATTAATAAGTGGTTAACAAAAAAACTTAAAAATACAAAAAATGGGAAAAATAGGATTAGTTGTATTAGAACCGAATCAGGAATCTGTAGAAAACCAGAAACAATAGCTAAGGCGTTTCAAAAATACTATGAAAAGTTGTATAATTTACCAAATCAATCAAAAGAAGCAGCTATAAACGATTATCTGAGGGAGATTAGGTTCCCGAGGATTTCGGAAGAACAGAAAATAATGCTAAATGCCCCTCTACAAATTGTGGAATTTACAGGTGCAATTAAAAAACTTGTGAACTATAAGACTCCGGGCCCAGATGGTCTGACTAATAGATTTTACAAGGTATATGGAGATATATTGGCAGATTACTTGACTAGAACATATAATGAAATCTCTCTGAAAGGTACAGGCCCTAGAGAATTATTACAAGCAAATATAATCCCTATCCACAAAAAAGATAAGGATCCGCAAGATCTAAAGAATTATCGCCCGATATCACTTATCAACGTCGATTCAAAGTTATTTTCATCTATATTGGCAGATAGGTTGAAAAGGATAATTATGGAATTGGTAGACAGAGATCAGATAGGGTTTGTCCCAACCAGACAAGCTAGCACTAATATTAGAAGAATGATTAATGTTCTGGATTGGAGTGATAGAATGCGAATTCCCCTCCTGACCCTGTCATTGGATGCAGAAAAGGCCTTTGACAGGGTCGGGTGGGGATATATGATGGGAGTACTGAGGGCAATGGGCATAGATGGATGGATGCTGTCGGCAATAGGCTCTATTTATCAAAATCCTATGGCGAGGGTAGTGGGCATGGATTTATGTTCAGACTGGTTTCCATTGAAAAATGGCACACGGCAAGGGTGTCCACTCTCACCCATTTTATACATTCTCTCAATGGAACCCTTTGCAATCAGAATAAGAGAGAACCCGGATATCCGGGGAGTACCAACTACGGATAGAGAACTAAAAATAAGTATGTACGCTGATGATACCATTTTGACTCTAATAGACCCAATTAAATCAATTGATAATTTGATAAAAGAAATAGAAATGTTTAGCATTATCTCAAATTATAAAATAAACTCAGATAAAACGATTGTCTTATTTAAAAACTGTAGCAAAGAGTGGAAAAGTGAATTTTTGAAAACTTATAGCTTTGTGGATGCGAAGGGGAGTTTTGAATATCTTGGGGTAACAATATCGGAGAATTTGGATAAAATGGTGGAGATCAACTTTACTAGGCTTTTGAAATCCACTGGGATATCGTTAAAAAAATGGAACCCCTTGTTTCTGAGTTGGTTAGGAAGGATAAAAGTAATTAATGCGTACATAGTGCCTAGATGGACATACTTTTTTAGAATGGTTCCGTTAAAAATTCCTCTACCATGGCTGGAGATAACACAGAGGCTAATTAAAAACTTTATTTGGAAGGGGAAAAAACCACGGATTGGATTAGTTCAATTAACAAATAATACAGAGCAGGGAGGGGTAAACTTCCCGAACATAATAAGCCATTATGAGGCCTCTATTATATTCCACACTCAGTTATTAAATAAAAAAGATTCTGAAAAAACGGGCTGGTTTCGCTTAGAGACCCGAGCCCTAAATGGTAAAGAACTGACTAGGTACATCTGGCAACCCAAAAAAATTGAAAAAGAAGTCAGCAGTGTAATTCTAGACCATTTGTTGAATGAATGGAATAAGATTAGAAAAAAATTAAATATCCTGGGAAGCATTTTTGGGTTTATGAGAATAGAAATATTAGAAGCCCTATTGCCAGACTTAAAATTAGACTCTTGGAAGGATAGGAAAATTGAAACTTTGGACGATATAATAATAGGAGATAGAATCAAAGATTTTGTAACTCTGTCTGGGGAATTTGGTCTTCTTCAGGATGAGGCTTTTCGATATTTAAGAATAAAATCCTTTTTGGATAAATCACTTGCTAAGAGTAATATAAACAGTAGTATCCTCATAAAACAGATCTTTGGAAATAATAGTACTCGAAAAAACATGGCAAAATGCTACGCCCTTATAAGAGCGACCCCCAAAAATATAAGGTCTAAACAAATAAAAAGTTGGGAAAAAGAATGCAATATAAAAATAGACCCAACAAAGTGGGGGGATATGTTGATACAGTTAAAAAGAAATGTTCACAACGATATATTGTTTGAGACTCAGTATAAAGTTTGCTATCGTTGGTATTTAGTGCCAATGAGACTAAACAGAATTGATCACAATGAATCTAAAATATGTTGGAGATGTGGAAGCAATTTGGGAAGTTTTGTCCATATTTGGTGGAGTTGTGGATTAATTAGGAGATTATGGGACGAGGTTTTTAGAAAATTGTATGTTTGGGACAAAATTCTTATAGAACAATCTTCAGTAAGGGCCCTCTTACACCTCCAATGGCCAGAGTTATTAAAATACCAACAATTTCTGGTCTGCCATTCTTTTATGGCATTAAAGATATTGATAGCTAGGGGGTGGAAGAGCTCCGTGACAATTGAGTTCAAACACTGGGAGAAACAATTAAAACTTCAGATTAATAACGAGATAGGGCTTTTTAAGAGGAAGGATAGTGTACAGAAATATGAAATGGGGAAAAAGTGCTTAAAACTCTTAGAAACTAATGTGCAACAATAGTAATCTTTTGTGATGTATACACAGAAATGTTTAACAGATAAAAATGACTTTGTATGTTTAAATTCTATTGTAACTTGCTGCCTACTCCCACAAATGTAAGAATGCATGAGGTATGATGTATGAATGAACTGTGAAATATGTTTTAATGATTTAGTTTGGAGGACTGGATGTCTATTAATATTGTCGAAACTGTCTACATGTTTATATGAAATAATGTTTTGATATGATGAGAAAAATTTTTTAAAATCAAATAAAGATATATTTGCAAAAAAAAAAAAAAAAACATATAGAATTGATATAAATCTGGGCCAGTTTGCAACTTCTACCATCAGAGTTTATGCTGGACTAAGATGCCAAGTATGCAGCACCATAGAAACATACTGGATGCTTGCCATTGGATACCCTGATAACAGTTAGTGTAAAAATCAGTCAGACAATTAAACATTTACATCTCCCAGTAAATAATAATGACATATATATATATACACTAACTTATGAATCGTTGTAGAATAAAACACATAAAAAATAAAATATACATACAAATTATAATTTCCTTTATACACCCTGTTCCAAATTATTATGCAAATTCTATTTAAGTGTCACAAAGATTAAATATTTTGTTTTTCAGTTTAACTCATGGATGGCATTGTGTCTCAGGGCTCTTTTGATCCCCGAAAACAATTCCACATTATTAAGCAGAGCACCATTTTCATGCAATATGGGGAAGAGAAAGGATCTCTCTGCTGCCGAAAAGAGTGAAATAGTTCAATGCCTTGGACGAGGTATGAAAACATTAGATATTTCACGAAAACTTAAGCGTGATCATCGCACTATTTAGAGATTTGTGGCTGATTCAGAGCACAGACGGGTTCATGCAGATAAAGGCACATCGAGGAAGATTTCTGCCAGATCCATGCATCGGATCAAGAGAGCAGCTGCTAAAATACCATTACATAGCAGCAAACAGATATTTGAAGCTGCTGGTGCCTCTGGAGTCCCTCGGACATCAAGGTGTAGAGTCCTCCAGAGCCTTGCAACTGTGCATAAACCTTCTATTCGGCCACCACTAACCAATCCTCACAAGCAGAAACGGCTGCATTGGGCAGAAAAATACATGAAGACTAATTTTCAAACAGTCCTGTTCACTGATGAGTGCCGTGCAACCCTGGATGGTCCAGATGGATGGAGTAGTGGATGGTTGGTGGACGGCCACCCAGTTCCAACAAGGCTGTGATGTCAGCAAGGCGGTGGTGGAGTCATGTTTTGGGCCGGAATTAATGGGAAGAGAGCTGGTCGGCCCCTTCAGTGTCCCTGAAGGTGTAAAGATGACCTCTGCAAAGTATGTGGAGTTTCTGACTGACCACTTTCTTCCCTGGTAAGGAAGAACTATGCTTTCCGTAATAAAATCATCTTCATAATGACAATGCACCATCTCACGCTGCAGAGAATACCTCTGCATCAATGGCTGCTATAGGGATAAAAGGAGAGAAAGTCATGGCCTGGCCTCCATCCTCCCCTGACCTCAATCCTATTGAGAACCTTTGGAGCATCCTCAAGCAAAAGATCTATGAAGGTGGGAGGCAGTTTACATCCAAACAGCAGCTCTGGGAGGCTATTCTGACATCTTGCAAACAAATTAAATCAGAAACTGTCCAAAAACTCACAAGTTCAATGGATGCAAGACTTGTGAAGCTGCTAACAAATAAGGGGTCCTATGTTAAAATGTAACGTGACCTGTTAAAATGTTTAAAAAGTTAAAATGTTGTTATAAGTTTGATTGAAATAGCTTTTGCAAACACAACAAATATGCTGCAAACACAACAAATTAAAATTTTCAGTTCTTTACAACCTATAAAGTATTTTGAAACTTACCGTGCGTAATAATTTGGAACAGTGCTTTGTAAGTGTTTTATGTTTAAAAAAAATACTGTTATCATTAGGAGGTTTGTTCAATAAAATTTGAATTGTACTCTTAATAGTTGATAACATGAGAATTATGCTGACTGTTATTTACATCAATTCTTTAGGAAAAATATCAATTATGAGAAAAATATAATTTGCATAATAATTTGGAACAGGGTGTATATGAGACAAGTAAAATATGTACAGAAGTAAAACTAAATTAGTTATATCCTGGTACAAAACAAAAAAACAGAAAGCAGGACAAGTATTCAGTCAGGTGGGAACATGGTTAAAGTCTGCATTCTTTTTTCACATCATCTTCCCTCAAGGACCATTCATGCTGCAGTATAGACGTGAATGTAGATGTTTCACAGAAAGCTAGTTCCCACCTTTTACTTTCAAATACTGCAGATAAAACTTCACCGACAGTTGGAATAGTGGGTGATTTCCAGTGTCGGGAGATGATAGAATTTGCTGAGATCAAAAGATGGCCTATCATAATTTTATACTAAGGCATGTTAGATGGAATTTGCTTAAAGAGACAAAGACACAGGAATTAAACTACATTGAATTCAAAATTTTTATTAATTAATTTAAGTATGTTCATCCAATAAGATTTGATTTCAGGACAAGAATAGAAGATGTGGAACAATGTACCAGTGTGAACGCAGTTTCTCCAACATTTATTGTTTTCACTAAGGTTTAATTTAACAAGTTTGGAAGGGTTTAGGTACCATCTATAAATTAATTTGTAGTGGGATTCCAAATGATTTGTGCATTGAGTGATACCTTTTAATTATGATAAGAAATCATTCCACTCCTCTACTGTGTATATCCCAGACAGCTCACTCTCCCATCTCATCATGCAATTCAATTTATCATACCTGTCACCTGCAAAAATATTATAACACATGGAGATGCTTTGTTTCCGGGTCCATTAAATAGTTTTTTTCTAGTTTAGATATATCTAATTTCCACAAGTTCGGATCCTGATCGGAAAGAGCAAAATGTTCACTAATTGTTGTCACAAGTCTCTCATGTGTTTGGACATCAATTAACCCCTTCAGGACCGGCCTGTTTTTGCGATGTTTGTACGTTAAGGACCAGAGCAGTTTTAACACTTTTGTGGTGTTTGTGTTTAGCTGTAATTTTCCGCTCTCTCATTTACGGTTCCCATACAAGTTATATATTGTTTTTTTCAAGACAAGAAGGGCTTTCTTTACATACCAGTATTTATATTATGTCATATATTGTATTTAAAAAAAATAATGAAATATGGTGAAAAATAAAAAAAAAAACATGTTTTTGGACTTTTACTTGAAAAATCTTTTACTTATCTACAAAAGCTAATGAAAAAAACTGCTAAATAGATTCAAAATTTTGTCCCGAGTTTAAAAACACCCAGTGTTTACATGCTTTATTGCTTTTTTTTGCAAGTTATAGGCCTATAAATACAAGTAGGAAATTGCTGTTTCAATATATATATATTTTAAATGTATCAATAGTGACATTGTTACACCGTTATCTGTCATAAATCCCCGAAACACACCTAACATGTACATATTTTTTAAAGTAGACAACCCAGGGTATTTAAAATGGGGTATGTCCAGTCTTTTTCAGTAGCCACCTAGTCACAAACACTGGCCAAAGTTAGCATTTATATTTGTTTGTGTGTTAAAAATGCAAAAACCGCTAACTTTGGCCGGTGTTTGTGACTAAGTGGCTACTAAAAAAGGCTGAACATACCCCATTTGCAATACCTTGGGTTGTCTTCTTTTGTAAATGGTATGCCATCATGGGGCTAGTTCTCATTCCTTGGCTACCATACGCTGTCAAAGGCAACCTAACCAATCTGACAAATTTCAATAAAAAAAAAAAAAAGTAAAATCAAGCCTTATATTTGACCCTGTAACTTTCACAAACACTATAAAACCTCTACATGTGGGGTACTGTTATACTCAGGAGACTTCGCTGAACACAAATATTAGTGTATCAGAACAGTAAAATATATCACAGCAATAATATCCTCAGTGAAAGAGCTGTTTGTGTGTGAAAAATGCAAAAAACTTCACTTTTACTGACAATATCATCGCTGTGATATGTTTTACTGTTTTGAAACACTAATATTTGTGTTCAGCGAAGTCTCCCGAGTAAAACAGTACCCCCATGTACAGGATTTAGGGTGTCATAGAAAGTTACAGGGTTAAGCACAGTGCTAGCAAATTAAATTATCTGGACTTTTGGCCTGGGTTGGCAGGCAGGTCCCTCAAATTGCAATCATTAAAATTACTTAATTAGGTAAAAATATTACATAAATATGCACGTAGAATTTTAATATATATACATATTTATATATTTGACGTCTACGTGTATATTTATGAAATTATTAATGTAATTTTGTATGTGGACATATGTATATTTCGTATTATTTTTATTTATTTATTTATACATAGATATATATATCATTACATTCTAAGTGTATTTTGATATAAATATATATATATCAATATCAAAATACTGTTAGAATAAAATTGAATATATATATATAATTTTTTTTTAATTATTAAAAATTATTTTTATTTTTTGTTATTTATTTTTATTAACATATTATTTGTATTTTATAATAATATATATATACCATATATATAGTTATTATATATATTGTATATATTCGTGTGTAATTTAAATATAAGTGTATTTTTATATTAATATACGTATATATAAATATAAAAATACACTTAGTGTGACATTATATATATGATACATATACATATATTATATATATATATAGATATAATACATGTATATATATCATATATATATACACATATTATAATTTTTTTTACACTGATTGTTTTTTTTTTTTTACTTTATTTTATGATTTTACACTTGCAGGGAGACTGCCTGTCAGCACAGACAGTCCCCCTGCAGGCAGATACAAAGACCCCTATTGCGGTCATGTGATCGAGTGATCACATGGCTGCAGGGTCCTGATCTGCCGAGGGGGGACTGCCCGGGCAGACAGGCAGTCCCCCTGGACCGGGAGGAGCACTGATCGCCGCCGTGGGACCGACGGCGATCAGGTAAGTAGCCCAAAACCGTTATGACGGTTCAGGACCGTCAGCGGTCCAAACGCACGTTTTACCGCTGACGGTCCTGAACCGTCAGCGGTCCTGAAGGGGTTAAACTCAATTTATATTTTTCTTTTAGTTGATCGAAAGGCAGAAGGCTAGTGGAAGAAAATAAATCATCAATATGGACAATCGAATGGGAGGCCCAGTAATCTACATCCAATTCTGTTCCTGTGGAACTCGCTTCCCTCCTCCGTTAGATGCTCACCCAGTCTCCACTCCTTCAAAAAATCGTTAAAAACCCACTTCTTCGTAAAAGCGTATCAATTAAACTGTTAATAGCTCCTGACTGATTCCTCTTCTGCAACTGTTACAAGTCTAAAACTATCCTTACCTTTTTGGGTAATTTTACCCCACTCCCGCTAGCTGTAAGCTCAATGAGCAGGGCCCTCAACCCCTCTGTTCCTGTGTGTCCAACTTGTCTGGTTACAACTAGATGTCTGTTCGTCCACCCATTGTAAAGCGCTGCGGAATTTGATGGCGCTATATAAATATCATAATAATAATAATAATAATTCAACTAAAGCATAACGTACTGCTGATAATGCCCTAGACCAGGAGTAGGCAACCTTTGGCACTCCAGATGTTGTGGACTACATCCCCCATGATGCTCTTACACCTATAATGCTGGCAAAGCATCATGGGAGGTGTAGTCCAAAACATCTGGAGTGCCGAAGGTTGCCTATGCCTGCCCTAGACCATATGGCGGAATCTGTTGGCGCTTTTTAAATACCAATAATAAATAATAAATAATGGCATGTGGTTGAATTTTCCTAAATAAAAGTTTTCACATCTTAAGGGTTAATTTAGTGGAGGGACATAAGTCTGTCGCCTTAGGGAGTTCAGATGAAGGCAACCATAATAAATCTGTAATAGAGTGAGGTCAAATTTTATTTGCCTCCATCTCAAGCCATTGGGATCTGGCGTTATCTAGGTTAAATTTAAAAGCCATATCTGCATTAGTCGTGTAATAGTAGTAAATACAATCTGGCAACTCTTAGTTTTTGTAAAAAAAAATGGATAATGAAATCGTTCCAGGTTTTTTGTTCCAAATAAATGAAAAAGGGTAGAGTGGATTTTCCTAAAAAATGGTATAGGTATAGGTAGGGGTATATGTATAAGTATATATAACATTTTTAGGAGGAGAATCGTTTTGACCGAATTACCGTATATACTCGAGTATAAGCCGACCCGAATATAAGCCGAGGCCCCTAATTTTACCCAAAAAAACTGGGAAAACTTATTGACTCGAGTATAAGACTAGGGTGGGAAATGCAGCAGCTGCTGGTAAATTTCTAAATAAAATTAGATCCTAAAAAAATTATATTAATTGAATATTTATTTACAGTGTGTGTATATAATGAATGCAGTGTGTGTATGAGAATGCAGTGTGTGTGTATGAGAATGCAGTGTGTGTGTATGAGAATGCAGTGTGTGTGTATGAGAATGCAGTGTGTGTGTATGAGTGCAGTGTGTATATGAGTGCAGTGTGTCTATATGAGTGCAGTGTGTCTATATGAATGCAGTGTGTCTATATGAATGCAGTGTGTGTATATGAATGCAGTGTGTGTGTATGAGAATGCTGTGTGTATGAGTGCAGTGTGTGTATGAGAATGCTGTGTGTGTGTATGAGAATGCTGTGTGTATGAGAATGCTGTGTGTATGAGAATGCTGTATGTATGAGTGCAGTGTGTGTATGAGAATGCTGTGTGTATGAGTGCAGTGTGTGTGTATGAGAATGCTGTGTGTATGAGTGCAGTGTGTGTATGAGTGCAGTGTGTGTGTATGAGTGCAGTGTGTGTGTCAGGAGCTGCAGGAAAGGTAAGTAACATCTCTCTGCAGCCCCCACAGCCCCCATTGTCTGTATTATGGCAATGCAAATTGCCATAATACAGACTCTGACTCGAGTATAAGCCGAGTTGGGGGTTTTCAGCACAAAAAATGTGCTGAAAAACTCGGCTTATACTCGAGTATATACGGTAATTCTCCCTAACAATGAAATTTCAAGGCCACACCATCTCTCATTGTCTTCCCTAAATTCGGACCAGACCTTATCTAAATTACATCTATGCATCTTGGAGAGATTCTTGCACAAGATTATGCCCAGATAGGATATATATGAATCCTTCCAATTGAAATCATACAATTTCTTCATGGTGTCTAAATCAAACCATGGTATAAAGAATTGAAGAGCTTTAGTTTTTGCTGTATTCAATTTATAATATGAGATATTGCCAAATTCTTGCAGAATAGACATCAGAGGAGGTAGTGAGGCCAGAGGATTTTTAAAAGAAAGTATTATGTCATCTGCAAATACATCAATTTTATGTTCTTTATCTCCTACAGAGATACCCTCAATGTCAACTGATTGACGTATCAATTCGGGCAGAGGCTCCATCACCAGCATGAATTAAAATGGTGACAATGGACAGCCCTGTCAAGTGCCATTGGATAATTCAAAAGTTTCAGACAATAATCCAGCAGCCCAAACTTTGGCCTTAGGTCTGCAATAAAGTGCAAACACAGCCCTGATGAAAGGAACGCGACACTTCCCTAAGGTAATCCCAATGAATCCTATTGAATGCCTTCTCCGCATCCAAAGATAGACTTAAAGAGGGCGTGCAATCTAGTCTAATTTAGTGTATGAAATTTTTAAATCGGCGTGTGCTATCCGGTGCCTGACGGTCCATAAAAAGCCGCACTTGATCATTATCAATTAATGACGGTAAAATTGGAGATAATCTGTTTGCTAATATTTTAAAGTATATCTTTGTGTCATTATTAATCAATGATATGGGACGAAAATTTGAGCACACAATGGCACTTTACCAGTCTTAGGTAATGTAATTATTTGAGCATTTAAATTCTCCTCCAGCATTTCACCCGATTTCCAATAGTGATTAAATAGTTGAGTTAACTATGGGATCAAAATGCCAGAGAAGGATCTATAATAACACATGGTAAATCCGTCAAGACCTGGGGCTTTGCCAATTGGTATCATATTGATGACTTTGACAATTTCATCTGAGGATATAGGAGAATTTAGTAAGTCTAATTTTCTCTAGAGATTTGCTTCCGAGAGACCCTATCCAGAAAAGAACATATTTTATCAAATGTTGGTTGCCTAATAGTAGGATCAGATGCCAATCAGATTTTCCAAACATGTTGCTAATCTTCTTAGGATGAGTAATTTAATTTTTTTTTTGTAATTCTTTATTTTGGCTGTGCGGGTAGGTACATCGTTTCCAAAGACGCCACAACAGCGTGTATCAACATATGTCAATATATAATAGGTGTGTTACAGTGGCTTGCGTGTTTGCGCATTTTGTTTCTATACAGAAGCCTGGTTACAATCATTGCCTGTAGTACGAATATAATTTGGCATTAGTAGCTTAGCTTAGCAAGTTATTATCCCGTTATATGCATTAAGTTGTTGTAGTTGTATGCAAATATATCTTCGTATGTCGAGAGTTCATTTTAGCAGGCTAGTCAGCAGTTCTGTGTGACATTCTATCTTGTGCTCTGTAGCGTGAACTCATCGACTGTCCATGGTGTGACGTTAGGGTACATGTATGCTTAGGGCCGTACAGATAAAATTGTTAGCTCTAGGTAAGGTTTAACTGCTGCTGCTATTGTTAACTACGCTGAGTGTTAAGTGAAGCTAGTGGCGTAGTAGGCGCTGGTACGGGGTAGTGTCCGCTGGAATTAAACTTGTTAAAACAATAACACATAACACATAAAAATAAAGTGGAACATTGTGTGTACGTTGCCGCTACAGCAAGGTTCAGGTGTGAGATTTTGCAAATTTCAGCAGTGACATTAAGAATTAAAACACAGTTTTAAATTATTAATGAGGAGCTTAGGCGCCGCCTCGAGGAGCAACAGTACAGGTTTCAGCATTAACGTTTCGTGCCGGGTGGGTAGCTGTGTGTGTGGTCGTCAAGGGGGTCACCATGTTTGTGTGTGTGTGGGGGTCAGTGGCGCTTTAGTCCCATGAGGGAATGTGCCCAGGGGGGTCACTCACCATTGTGTTCTATGGGATCAGGTCAATGGGCGCTGGGTGGTGACTAATTTAGGCGGGGAAGGGGTACCCTGTTGTATGAGCAGTCCATCGGAGGTGTAGCGGTCGCGTCCGTCTATCTGGTTGCCGGTCGGGGTGCCCTTGGCCTGGTGTTGCCTCTTAGTTTAGTGAGGGGGGGCCCTTGTCAGGGCGGGGGAGGGTCGCGTCTGTCTGTGATGGGGTAATAAGTCATCGACTCTCCCAAGGTGAGTCAGTCGGTTGGGTCCTCTCCTGCCCCGTGATTGTGTGTCTGCTGGGACAGGTCTGCATCTGGGGGAGGTGTCGTGTGTCGGTGAGTGTGAGTGGAGGAGGCGATAGCCCTGGTTACATCAACAAAGCACCCTGCATGGGTGTATGTTTGCGTGGTATGGTGCGGTGTTGGTGTGGGTCACAAGTTCAGTTCAGGTGGTGGCTTTGGCATATGAGTCCGTGGGCAGCCTCCTGGGTACAAACTCTGGGGCATTCGCGGAGTGTCTTCCGAGTGGGCGCGTATGGCCTGCTGGGTGCATCGCTTGATGCAGTGGTTCTGTGGGGAGGTTAAGTAACCCCCAGTGTCCCAGTGGCCTCTTGCATGTTGTGGACAACATGCTTGGTGCCTCCCTGGTCGATGTGGAGGTTGCGGCCCAGGCCCCAGCGGTATCGGATCTGGTGGAGGCGCAGGAGGGCCGTGAATGTACTCATGGATCTCCTCCACGCCAGTGTCCCTCCCAAAGGTCCGTGTAGAAGGAGAGGGTCATCCCTTCGAAGGGGTTAGCTAACTGACCTCTTGTGGCCTCCAGGACTGCCTTTTTGTCCCTGGCTCATTGAAACTGGAGTATTAAATCCCCTGGGGCGGCAGGTGGGGCCTTCGCTGGTCGTGGTATGCGAAATAGACCTTTCAGGGTAATTACTTTCACTGCCTTTGGGGTTAACATCTCAGTAAGTGTGGGAGTTCAGCCTCTGGTATGGAGTTGGCGACTCCCCGGATTTTTAGGTTGTTTCAGCGGTGCTTGTCTTCTTGGGCGGCTATTTGTTGTTCGTGCTGTCAGGCTGCTTCATTGCCTTTAGTGTAAAAAGTTTGTTTTAATCTCTTTAGCATCAGGGCTGTGTGATCCAGCTGAATTGCATTTATTTGGGATTTGAAATCAAGTATTTCCTCAGCAAGAAGAAGGGTCAAATTTATTCGCCAGATTTAAATTACATAATTCTTCTCAACAACATTGTCCCTTACTTGTTTGGAGAGTTCCTTGGTCTTCATGGCAGTGTTTGGTTAGTGGTGCCTCTTGCTTAGGTGTTGCAGCCTCTGGGGCCTTTCAAAAAAGGTGTGTAAATGTAATGACAGATCATGTGACACTTAGATTGCACACAGGGGGACATCATTTCACTAATTATGTGACTTCTGATGGTAATTGGTTGCACCAGAGATTTTTATGGGCTTCATAACAAAGGGAGTAAATACATACGCACATGCCAATTTTCTGTTTTCTTTTTCTAAAAAATAGTTTTATGTATATATTTTTCTAATTTTCACTTCACCAACTTAGACTATTCTGTTCTGATCCCTCACATAAAATTCAGATTAATAAAACATTGAACTTACGGCTGTAACAAAATAGGTAAAAAGTCAAGAGGGGTGTATACTTTTGCAAGGCACTGTATCTAAGTTTGGGTCAGAATTTTCCCTAAAATAATTAATAAGCTATGTTTCGGCAAGGGATTTACTTTCAAGTTCAGTGACTAAACAAATAAAAATCATATATGGTGAAGTATGTAGAGCTATGAAGCAAGGGTAGGTAAAAACTATAAAATGTACACTCATAGAGTAAAATAGTGATAAAATAGTGATAAAAAAGTTATAAACAATACACTCAGTGACGTATCTTACATGAGGCAAACAAGGCATTTGCAGGGAGCGGCAAAAAAAGCAGCCAAAAACGCCCAGGCGGATGCCTTGTTTGCCTCGTGTCACTTTGGAGCCCCCCCCCCCGAGGTGGACGGCAGCTTCTATTGTGGTCAGGCAGCAAGGGAGCATGCTCACCTGAGCTCTTCCTGCTCAGCTCCATCGCGCGCCGCTTAAGGAAACTGGGAGCCGGAATATGACGTCATTCCAGCTCCCGGCATCACAAAGCGGGGTGCAAGGGAGCTGAGCAGGAAGATTAAAGCTCCCTCGCCGCTTACTAAACCTGTCCGCCCCCTGCCTGCCCGCGCAGCAGCCCCACTGGACCACAGGTAAATAATCCCCTCCAGCTCTCCCAGGGAGGCTGGGTGGATTTAAAGTAAAAAAATAAAAAACTAATAATATGTGAGTGTTGGGGAAATCTGTGTCTGTGAGTCAATGTGTGTGTGTCTGTGAGTGTCTGTCAGTGAGTGTGTCTGTCAGTGAGTGTGTGTCTGTCAGTAAGTGTGTGTCTGTCAGTAAGTGTGTTTGTCTGTCAGTGAGTGTGTGTCTGTCAGTGAGTGTGTGTCTGTCAGTGAGTGTGTGTCTGTCAGTGAGTGTGTTTGTCTGTCAATGAGCGGGTGTGCGTCCATCAGTGTGTGCGTGTCTGTCAGTATGTGCGCGTCTGTCAGTGTGTGTCTGAGTAATAGTGTGCGTCTGTCAGTGTGTCAAATCAGTGAGTGTGTATGTCATTGTTTGTCAGTGTATATGAGAGTTTGTCAGTGAGTGTGTGTGTCTGTCTGTCAGTGAAAGTGTGTGTTGATTAAACAGTATGTGTGCCAATGACTATATTTTAGTGAGTGTATGTCAGTGAATGCATCAGTAAGAAGGTGTCTGTCAGTCCAAGTGCGACCTTGACAGGAAGGGGTGGGGAAAATTTAAATATGAGGGGGGGGGTGGGTTGCACGAGCACCGTCCTGCCTAGGGCAGTACAAATCCAAAATACACCACTGAATACACTTAACGCGTTTCTCCTTGGATAGGCTCTATCAAAAAGCCTATCCAAGGAGAACCCCTTAAAGGGACGCTCCAGGCACCCAGACCACTTCTGCTCATTGGAGTGGTCTGGGTGCCAACTCCCACTACTCCTAACCCTGCAAGTGTAATTATTGCAGTTTTTTATAAACTGCAATAATTACCTTGCAGGGTTAACTCCACCTCTAGTGGCTGTCTACTAGACAGCCACTAGAGGGCACTTCCTGCTTCATAGCACAGGAAACCTGTACTCAGTGGCGGCTCTAGACTTTGTGAGGCCTTAGGCGAAACTCAAACATGAGGCCCCCACTAACACCTAAAGTTAAAAATAGGGGTTGCATTGTGTGTATAAGGTGCTGTTGTATTTAAGGACGAGCTTGCAGCGCTGGATACGGAGAGCTAGTCTCTGTATTCATCGTTCAGAGGCTTGCAGTGTAGCGGCTCCCTGTGCCGCCGCATTATGATCTTTCTGACTGTAGTTATGGCATAATATGCAAACTAACTTAATTTGCAATAAATAAAATTAATTAGCAATTATGCCAATCGTTTATACATGACTGAGGGGTATGGTTACATAGCCTTGCAGTCGTGTATACATAAGTGCCGGTGTATGTATATATGACTGTATCTGACATTGTCTACCTATGTGTGACAGGGTTTGGGGTGAGTGTTGCACAGTTGGAGTACAGGATTGTAAGGGTTTATGTAATAGGGTGAGTGTGGCAGGGTGAAGGGGGTGAGTGGGACAGACTGATAGAGGATGAGTGACAGGGTCGGGGGGTGAGTGTGACAGTGCAAGAGAAGGTGAGTCTGACAGGGTTGATGGGGGGGTTAATGCAATAGGGTAGGTGTGGCAAAGCAAGGAGTATTGCATGGTTGCAGTGGGTGAGAGTGACAGGATTAGGAGGGGTTATGTAAATTTGGCTGGGTGTAGGGGGCGACAGTGTGTGGGGTCTGAAAGTGTTTGGGAATGGTGATAGTGTATGTGAAGGGGGTGTCAGTGTGTGTGGTAATGATAGGGTACGGGTGGGTAATGACAAGGTGTGCTGTGGAAGGCTGTGACAGTGCGTGTGTGTGGGAAGGCTGTGATTGGGTGGGTGTGGGGTGACAGGGTAGGGGAGCTGTGAGAGAGCGGGGGGCTGTGAGAGAGCAGGGGTGGTAGAGGGCTTCGACAGGGTAGGGGTGGTAGGGGGGCTTTGACAGGGTTGGGGGTTGTAGGGGGGCTTTTACAGGGTAGGAGGTGGTGGGGGACTGTGACAGGGTAGGAGACTTTGACAGGACAAGGGGTAGTAAGGGGGCTGGAGCAGGGGGTGGTGGGGTGGCTGGGGCAGAGGGTGGTGGGGTTGCTGGGGCAGTGATGGTGGGGTGGCTGGGGCAGTGGTGGTGGGGTGGCTGGGTCAGAGGGTGGCTGAGGCAGTGGTGGTGGGGTGGCTGGGGAAGTGGGTGGCTGGGGAAGTGGTGGTGGGGTGGCTGGGGCAGTGGTGGTGGGGTGGCTGGGGCAGTGGGTGACTGGGGCAGTGGTGGTGGGGTGGCTGGGGCGCTGGGTGGCTGGGGCAGTGGTGGTGGGGTGGCTGGGGCAGTGGGTGACTGGGGCAGTGGTGGTGGGGTGGCTGGGGCAGAGGGTGGTAGGAGGGCAGGGTGGGGAGCAAAGGCATAAATACCTTAGGATCAACTGTTTCCCTGGTGGTCCAGTGGGCGGCCAGGCTGTTTCCCTGGTGGTCCGGTGGGCTCCCTTTACGGTCTGCAGCTCCGCCGGGTGCAGAGCTGCAGACCACGTGGTAAGTTTAGTCTCGCGATCTCAGCCAGTCAGAGCGTTGCCGTGGTAACCCGCAGCAACGCTCTGATTGGGTGAGATCGAGAGACCCCCTCAGTCTGCAGCTCTGTGCTCAGCGGAGCTGCAGACAGACTGGCTCTCTCCCGGGCAGGTATAGGAGGGGCCTCGCACCCGGCAGCATTAAGGGCAAGCCGCCGGGCCCCCACCTGTGTCGGGTCTTCGGTCTCTGACCGAGGACCCGACCTGTCACACTGCCTGAAGGCGACTTAGGCGGCCGCAAGGCCCCCATCAGCGCAAGGCCTTAGGCGGCCGCCTAAATCGCCTAATTAGAGAGCCGCCTCTGCCTGTGCTAGAGCGTCGCTGGACATCCTCACGCTGTGTGAGGACCTCCAGCGTTGCTCAAATCCCCATAGGAAAACATTGAAATTTGTTTTCAATGCTTTCCTATAGGGAGCGCTAATGCGCATGCGTGGCATTGCCACGCATGCGCATTAGGTCTCCTCGGCCGGTGGGTGGGATCAGTCTCGCCCACCGGCCAACGGAAGCACAGGGTGGAGCGTCACGGAGGAGGAGACAGGGGCGAGGGACATCGCCGATGCTTCAGGTAAGTCACTGAAGGGGACTGGTGGGTGGGAGGGAGCGGGACCCTCCAGTGCCAGGAAAACGGATTGTTTTCCTGGCACTGGAGTTTCCCTTTAAGTGTATTGTTTATAACTTTTTTTTTCTTCTAGATATAACACTATAGGTGCCTAACTGCTCCAACTCCAAATGCCTACTGCCTGCACAAGAGCAGCCACACTGCCCATGTGGAGCCAAGATGGTGGAGGCACAACTCTCACACAATACGACGCCTCAGTATGCAAGGAAGATTCCGCACAACTTCGTGGAGCAGTCGCTTCAACAGCTGGATGAGCTGTTTGCCCGATTCTGGGCAACTCTGGACAGCCATGCTGCAGCCACACAGCAGCAGTCTAAGAAGGTAGTTCGGAGTGGCATAAGACCAAGAGTGGATGGTTCCCTAGCGGGCTTGGACTCTACCCAACAAGCAACCCAGCCTAAGATCAGCCTGCCTAGGCTGACGGCCTCCAGGGTATTAACCTCGAAGCATCAACCACATTGATGGAAGGTTACCGCTGCAGGCGGCGATTCAAAACCAGGGCCTTCCGTCGCCCACGCTGTGGGATGGACTTGGCCTCCTTGAGCCTCCAGGTCTATATCTCGAAGATGCTGGCACTCATGCTGGCCTGGGGCCGGAGGGGTAGCCCATTCTGTTCTTATCATGCAGCAACCTTTGCCGATCTCCCTACCCCCATTATGAACTTCCCACACATGGGCATCGGCTAAGACTAGACTAGCTGTCTAGTGCATGCAACTGACAGCCATTACTATGGTACAAAGCCTTCACAAGTCTACAGGATCCAGTGGTCTTCCCCTCATACGACCCCAACTTATTATGCATTACTTAGTTGTCTCCTCAAGGCATGCTCAGCTAGGCACTAGTATAGCATGTTTAATTTGTTAATTCTTTGCTATGCTCTAGCTCCCAACTGGAAAGCCAGTATAGTAATAACCATATCTATATCTCTAATCTCAGTAGATATCTTACTTTGCATCATAGGCATGCACAGCCTATTGTATAAGGGTGTGCACCCTAAAGCACAAACACACACGCCGCGTATATATATATATATATATATATATACATACATATACATACACACACACAAATATACTGCTGTGTGTGTGATGGCTCTGTGTGTAGGTGCTGTGTGTGTGTGTAGGTGCTGTGTGTGAAGGCGCTGTGTGTGTGTAAGGGCGCTGTGTGTGTGTGTGTGTGTAGGCGCTGTGTGTGTGTGTAGGCGCTGTGTGTGTGTGTAGGCGCTGTGTGTGTGTGTGTGTAGGCGCTGTGTGTGTGTGCAGGTGCTGTGTGTGTGTGTAGGCGCTGTGTGTGTGTGTGAAGGCACTGTGTGTGTGTGCAGGCCCTGTGTGTGAAGGCATTGTGTGTGGGTGTTGTGTGTGTAAGGGTGCTGTTAGTGTGTGCTGTGTGTGTGTATGTGTAAGGGTGCTGTGTGTAAGGGTGCTGTTAGTGTGTGTGTGAGGGTGCTGTGTGTGTAAGGGTGCTGTTAGTGTGTGCTGTGTGTGTGTATGTGTAGGGGTGCTGTTTTTAAGGGTGCTGTGTGTGAGGGTACTGTGTGCGTAAGGGTGCTGTTAGTGTAAGGGTGCTGTTAGTGTGTGTGTGGGTGTTGTGTGTGTAAGGGTGCTGTTAGTGTGTGCTGTGTGTGTGTATGTGTAAGGGTGCTGTGTGTAAGGGTGCTGTTAGTGTGTGTGTGAGGGTGCTGTGTGTGTAAGGGTGCTGTTAGTGTGTGCTGTGTGTGTGTATGTGTAGGGGTGCTGTTTTTAAGGGTGCTGTGTGTGAGGGTACTGTGTGCGTAAGGGTGCTGTTAGTGTGTGCTGTGTTTGTGTATTGTAAGGGTGCTGTGTGTGTAAGGGTGCTGTTAGTGTGTGCTGTGTTTGTGTATGCGTAAGGGTGATGTGTGTGTGCTGTTTGTGTGTAATGTAAGGGGTGGCCATTTAGTTAATATCCCCCCTCCCTTCTTACCTTATGTAGGGAGGGGGGACCGTGCTGCTGCCATCCCTGGTGGTCCAGTGGAGAGTGAACTCTAGCCCCGTGGCAACGCTCCGACCTCGGGAGAGGAACCCGGCAGAGCTGCTGGCAAGAGCTCCCCGGTTCCTCTCCTGCCTCTCCTGCCTCCCTCCCTGTCTGTGGTTAGGTGAGGGAGATCTTTGATCTTTGATCTCCCTCACCGGCCCACGGAGGGAGGCACATAGCGCGTGCCGCAGGGATTAGGGTGTGCCCAGGCACACCTATGCTTTGCATATATTTAGTATAATTAAGACATGTCTGAGCCTGCAGATTATCATATATATGTTTAACCCTTCTCATACAGGTCAGGATTAACTCTGATGTCATGCTCCTTGATAGTAACTTGACATGTATGCCTTGCTAGCTTGCTTAGAACTCTAACAGTTAAAACTTTACTCCTACCAAAACAATAAATGTGCCTGAATAGCAAATGTCACAGCTTGTATTGCATATTAAATTTCTATATACCTTGATAACTCTGTTGTGGCGTACTTAGGCTGTTTGTTACTTTTGGGCACAACAAAAATACATTTAAAAAAATAAATGAATAAAAGACCCTGAATAATAACGTCTACTGTATTTAAAAAATCAAAAACTGTAAGTAACCAAAAACTATTTATAACAAAATCTTAGACAAATATAATCAATTGCTATCTCTCTTTCTAATTTTTCTTGGAGGCTGTTGAGAACATTGGTCAGGCGTGTCCAGAACTTGTAGGCTTGAAAGTATATTTAGACCTTTTTCTGGAGACATTATAGTATATTAACGTTCATCAAGGTGACATATGATCTTGACAGGCAACCCCCATCTCTAATTGATATTTATTTTCCTAAACTCAGACGTAAATTGACCAAATTCTTTCCTTCTTTGGATTGTTGTTGGAGAAAAATCCTGAAAAATTCTAATGTCTTTAAATTTATTAGGAAGGTTGGTGGTTCTAAGTGCCCAAAGGAATTCTTCTTTGATTTTGTAAAAATTAACTCTCGCAATCACATCTTTGGGCGCTCGCCGCTTCCTTAGGGGCCTAAATTGGTTTTGGAAGCCTATGTATCCTGTCAAATTGCTATTCCGAATCCTTAAACGATGGTTTGACTGAACGCATCAGTGCCTTCATGTAATCATCTAGTTCATTCAGGAAAATAGCATTGGGAATACCTCTAATCCGTAAATTGTTTCTCCTACTGCGATCTTCCAAGTCCGCCAACTTTAGAGCCAATTTGTGGTTTTCTGCTTTGAAATATATTTCCATCTCTTTCATTTTCTCATGTTTTAAGAGAGTGGATTCTATCTGTTCCTATTTTGTTTCCAAAACAGTCAATTTATTATTAATGAATGCCTAGTCCTTCCTCAGATCTTCCCTTAAGTCTTGCCTTATCGTCTGGAGCATTTCCCAAATGAGGGCGTTTGACACCGGAGAACCATGAATTTGTTCTGTTGTCAAAAAAGATTTAAAGCCTGGTACCTCTAACGTGGCCTTGCGTTCGTTGCCTACTTTTTGTTTATTATTAAGGATATTATCCATTTGTTCCTGATCCGAATCCTCAGAAAGACTTGTTTCCCATTCATCTACATATACTGTCTTTTTCATATGTATCCATTACTTTAGAATTATTGTTAATACACTTTTTTCCTTGTATAGTGAAAGTAGATGATTCAGTGCTATATGTGACTGACTTGGATTTGTGAGATTTGGAGTTGCATTCGCCAACGAACGAACGAACCGCAATCGTGGTATGTAGAAGTATAGATCAGAGTGTTGCAGTGGATGTGATCTATTTGGATTTTGCCAAGGCATTTGATACAGTTCCACACAATAGATTAGTGTTCGAACTCAAGGAAATCGGTCTAGATGAAAATGCTTGTTCTTGGATAGAACATTGGCTTAAAAATAGAGTACAGAGAGTTGTCATTAATGGTAAATTTTCAAGCTGGACAGAGGTGGCAAGTGGTGTCCCTCAGGGTTCTGTTCTGGGACCCCTTCTATTTAACATGTTTATAAATTATCTTGAAAAAAGCATTAAAAGTCATATTTCAGTGTTTGCTGATGACACAACACTCTGTAAAGTAATACAATGTGAGCAAGATATTACTTTGCTGCAGAGGGATTTAGATAGACTGGGGGACTGGGCACTAAAATGGCAGATTAAATTTAATGTTGAAAGTTATGCACTTCGGCGTAAAGAATGCACAAGCAACGTATACCCTTAATGGAAGCGAATTAGGGATAACAAGACACGAAAAGGACTTGTGCAATGTCACAAGTATTTTCATGCATAAAAAAGGGCATTCATTCTTGGGATGAAAATATAAAGTTGCCTCTTTATAAATCGCTGGTAAGACCACACATTGAATATGCTGTGCAATTTTGGGCACCTGTTCTAAATAAGGATATTATGGCACTAGACAAAAGTGCAGAGGCGGGCTACAAAATTAATAAAAGGAATGGAACATATCAGCTATGAAGAAAGGTTAACATTTTAACCCCTTAAGGACACATGACATGTGTGACATGTCATGATTCCCTTTTATTCCAGAAGTTTGGTCCTTAAGGGGTTAAACCTAGTTAGTTTAGAAAAACGTCGCCTGAGAGGGGATATGATAACATTATACAAATATATTCGGGGCCAATACAAACCATTGTGTGGAAATCTATTCACAAACCGGACTTTACATAGGACACAAGGTCATACTTTTAGACTGGAAAAAAGAAGATTTCGTCTAAGGCAAAGGAAAGGTTTTTTTTACTGTAAGAACAAAAAGGATGGGGAATTCTCTGCCTGAAGAAGTGGTTTTATCAGAGTCCATACAGATGTTCAAACAGCTACTAGATGCATACTTGCAAAAACAGAATATTCAAGGATATAATTTTTCAATGTAGGGTAATAACTGCTTGATCCAAGGATAAATCTGACTGCCATTCTGGGGTTAAGAGGGAATTTTTTCCTAGTTTGGAAAAAAAGTTTGGAAGTGCTTCAGACTGGGTTTTTTACCTTCTTTTGGATCAACAGCAAAAAACAAATGTGAGGAAGGCTGAACTTGATGGACACAAGTCTCTTTTCAGCTATGTAACTATGTAACAATTAGCGTTCAGATGTATTTCGTGTAAATTCATGCATTCGTGAGCTACGGTGAATGCTTTATCTATATACGAGGCTCTGTCTGCTCCTGAATGACAGGAGTCTTTCAAACTGTCACCAACTGTCACTTTTGCCTTTAATGGTGATTTTGTAACAGATATTGTCAAACAGTCAAATTCTCGAGTCGTGTGAGATGATTTCTCATCTAAATTTAGGAATTTGTCTCTTCCAATAAAGTAGAAGTATTTACCAAAGTCTTGAATTTTTCCCTGTTAATTGTTGTCTTTTTTTTTAAGTGACATAGCACTTTGCTGCATCCTGATTAATCTGCCACGCTTTCTGCATCGTAGTATAATGATACTTTATATAGTGGGTGTTTCATATATTTTATCTTGAATAAAACTGAATATGAAAGGTTATTGTCACATGAAATTGCTTGGTGTCCCATGACCTCTCTTTACCTGTTTTGTTATGGACTTGTGATGTCGCATTTGTCAAGAGGAAATTCTTTGGATATGCTTTCCCTCATATACACTCTGACTGTGTTCTGATGGGTTCTTTATTTCTCCTGTTTTTTCTTTGCTGCTATGGAGTTAGTAAACAAAGTTAATGCAAAACATGAAGCCTCCTGTCATGTTGTAAAATTCCTTTTCACTGTGTTGCGCTTTAGAAAAATGTAAATTCTTTGTAATTGATACCAAGCCTGTGTGTAGTGTCCAGTCTTTAGAAACGCTCCTGGTAGATTTGCATTGGAGCTCTATTCAACTCCCTGTACAAGAAAGGGGAAATTATGACATCACCACTTTGGCAGAATGACATCACAAGATCTAACTGTGACATGCCCTAATGACAATAATATCAAAAACATTTCCCAGCTCAGGTGTCTTTATTGTCACTTAGTAGCTGTACTCATACATTGAAGAAAAAGTGTTTAATAAAGTACTCACATAAAATATATAAATCACCGCAATACAAATATTATTTGAATCAGATTCCAAATAAAAACATGTTATACAGAATTTTCACATTTCAGGTAAATATGGTTGGCTAGTAAAGTGTAATGCTTCACAGTGTTATGAAGGATTTCCAGTTGACTGAGTGTATCTAATCCATCCCCCCCACTTTAATCACTTAATATGTGATTGCTCTAGCCAACCGGTTTGAGGTATCAATTTTTTTAGAAATGGATTTTTACTTTTCAAATCTTTTTGTGATTGTTTCTTACATTTTGTATGCCAATTTCAGAGGGGTATGATGGCTTTTAGTTTGGCCATGTTTTTATGGCGAAAGAAGATTTGCAAAGCGCTGCGGAATTTGTTGGCGCTATATAAATAATAGTAATAATAAAAGAAGATGGAAGATTGACCAACATTTTTTTTCATATTATATTATTATACCATTAGTAATTTCTGTCCCCGGTATAGAGAGGGGTCACTAGCAGGTCTAACCCTCACTCTGAAAAGTATATCTAACTCTTCTAAGTAACCTATTATTATTTTTTAGATAACTCGCTTGCACTTAACGCGTATGTCTGGAGCCATGAGCAGTCACAGGATTCATCAACTTAGAAATGTATGTAGGCCAAAATGGTCCAAGTGCGTTTCAGGACTCAGACCTGTAACATGGTTAATACTAACCAATACAGAACAATTCCCTGAGCCTTTCATGATCCTCCTCTTTGTAAAGACAAAATGAAGAAAAGAAGGAAATTTACTTTTTAATTCTAAATATGATTTTATTAAATCCCAAACATGGACCAGAACCAAACCGACTATTAGTAAACTCTCTTTATGGTTAGTTAAACGATTCATGAACCAAGACCTACTTTTGAAATACTACTTTTTATTTTAAGTATTAACTTAAATGCTGCCATCCAAACAGAGCTACTTGGATGGAACTGATATGGATAATGCAAAAGAGTACAATGACGATTGAAAATTTTAAAGTTTAACAAAAGGGTATAGGTTGAGTAAACCAATAGAAAGCAGATAATTGGATTGAATATATGTCATTCAACAAGATTATATAGAATAAGCATTATGTATTAATGTATCTGAAGATGGGCTGGCTGTTGGTGCAGAGGACAACACAATGTTTTGTCAAACACTTTCCAAACGGTTTGACAAAAGTGAGGCCACTTTAATTATGTCTTGTATCTCACCTAATTCACCTACATTTACCAAAAATATGTACTGAATACTTAAAGCGGCTCTGTCATGGCTGACCCATTTTTTAATGCCACACCCATGACACATTAGTCCATAGTATCCCCCCAATGTGTTTGTTATTATAATTTTTTTCACACAATGTCACCTCTATATCTGTGAAAGTTCCCGACCCAAGATCTTTTTTTTGTGAGTCATCATTTTCTAGATACTGGCAGTGACGAACAGCCTTTGCCCTCATCGGCCCACACTGTTGGCACTTGCCTAGCAGCAGGAAGGAAGAGGGGTTTGTACTAAGCATTCGTGACTTTCTTGAAATACAGAGAGGAACACAATGGTCAGGTTGACAAAAGAAGTGGAGCTTACCTTAAGGTCCACCCTTTGTCAAGCGTAGGGAAATTATAAAAGACAAAAGTAGTCCTTATTTACATTAAGGATTTTAAAGGACCCCTATAGTGCCAGGAAAACATACTCGTTTTCCTGGCACTATAGTGCCCTGAGGGTGCCCCCACCCTCAGGGTCCCCCTCCCGCCCGGCTCTGGAAAGGGGAAAAGGGGTAAAACTTACCTTTTTCCAGCGCTGGGCGGGGAGCTCTCTGCCTCCGATCCTCCTCCGTTCCGCCCCGTTGGCTGAATGCGCACGCGCGGCAAGGGCTGCGCGCGCATTCAGCCGGTGGCATAGGAAAGCATTATCAATGCTTTCCTATGGACGCTTGCGTGCTCTCACTGTGATTTTCACAGTGAGAATCATGCAAGCGCCTCTAGCGGCTGTCAATGAGACAGCCACTAGAGGATTTGGGGGAAGGCTTAACCCATTAATAAACATAGCAGTTTCTCTGAAACTACTATGTTTATAAAAAAAAATGGGTTAACCCTAGCTGGACCTGGCACCCAGACCACTTCATTAAGCTGAAGTGGTCTGAGTGCCTAGAGTGGTCCTTTAATTTAAGAAAAGGAGATGAGATTTAAAGAGAAGGGTGAGAACAGGAGTCTATTTAAAGAAAGTAAGTATGGCGTGACAGAGCCACTTTAATTGCCCTATTACAAACAACCTCTTACTGCCTACCTTTCTCTCTGTTTTCATGAACAATGATACTAAATACAATCTCAGCTAAGCATTGGCTTAGCAGGATAGGCAACCTTCTGCGCTCCAGATGTTTGTACTACATATCCCAGGATGCTCTTACAGTCATAGTGCTGGCAAAGCATCAGGGAAGATGTAATCCACAATAACTGGAGTGCCGAATGTCCCCTACTTCTGGGCCTTAGCCACTAGATTAACTTGGAATTAGAATCCCTATTTGGAAATGGAACCAGACAGGATACATATTACTTAAGTCATGCCATAGGAACCAGATCTGTAAATTGATTAATTACAAAATGTTAATATTTGAAAGCAATTGTGCTAGCATAATGTATAGATGAAATTGTATCTTTAATTTAAGATAAATATGTAGGTACCATAACATAAGCCAAATCTTTATGCTGAAGACTTACGTCTATCTTCTGTTAGTACTCCCACCTCTGATGCTCTCATTCAAGACTTCTCTAGGGCTGCACCGTTCCTGTGGAACTCACTTCCCTCCTCCGTTAGATGCTCACCCAACTACATGTTTGTTTGTCCACCCACTGTAAAGCAATTTTTTGGCGTTATATAAATAATAACATAATATTAATAAAATGTACCATAACATAAGCATGACAGACAGTTGATATTCAGTAAATTCAGACGATTCCACTGAGGTACTAAACTGTTACTCCAACCCTCTGAGGGGGATGCTTCTATTTAAAATGCCCTAGTGGGCACAATGAATTAGGTCACCCCCTAACATATGCAGTAAACCTGCAAAAATAGTTGTTGTTTTTTACTTACCTGAATGCCAGCACCGGGAAAAGATTCACAGAAAGTGCTTTGCGTAGTCCAATCAAATGTTCCTCATAGAGAAACCTTTGGTCGGAGCATTTTGCTGGCTAAGAACGCATATGCCAGCAAGGGGAGGAACGTAGTGGAGAGGGAGATTGGGAGGGACGGAGGGAGGATGGGAAACATAATAAAACATTTTTTAAAAAAGACATGCATTATGAAGGGTGTACGGAGGGCTAAACTCAGGAAGAGAGGTAAAGGAATAAAAACGGATAAGCTCAATATGTCCGTTGCCAACATGCAGTGTGCGTTAACAACGAGAGTTTTTTTGGCATAAAATTGACATTTGGAAGACCAGATCCCCAATGTCATATGTGCCAGGGGTGCAACTAACCAGGCACAAAAGTGCAGATTACTTTGTATGTGCGGGGTTTCAAACAGAAACTCTGCACATATAGATTCCTATCATCATAACAACTTAAAATCACTGAAGTGGTCAATGTGGTTGGAAAACCCTTTATTTGTTCTAATTTTGTATTTTTTTGCAGTGCATAGGTTTAGTACAGGCAAGCTAGAGGTACCCCAACGGCATTCCTCAAGCACAGCATCACATGTGACAATTGGGGTATTTAGAAGGACTTGCACTATTTTATGCTATAGTAGAAACAAAATAAACAGCAAGCTAATCAATCCTGTCTAACTACAAGAGAAAACAAAGGAGAATTATAACAGTAGCTATGACAGTGAAATGAACCAGATATGTTCATTATAAATTGATAATCTGTGCATCTAGGTAGACATTGTAATATAACAAATGGTACGTTAAACAATCTAATAATATCGTTGTTAGTGCGCCCCTGGATGCAGTGTCAGTAGAAAGATGTGCTGCTGTGATATTGGTTAGTGTATGGACAGGTAACAGAAAAGAAAGTAAAACATTAGAAAAAACATTCTACTCAAGGCTTGGTGCGTGGCATGTAAAACACAAATATTTGCTGCTCCGGTTGTTAAGGAGGGAATACGTCCATGTATCAGTCCCATAGGCTAAATTAGCCGATCCTTCTAGGTGGCAGGGTGGCAGTGCTGCTTGGTCTGTTGGTACACCTAAGCATGGTGTCTCCTTGGCCCAAGGCCTGCAGGAGGGCCGGCATCTGGAAGCCACAGACTTGGATTCATTGAGGGACCAAATCTATCTCCATCCCAGGGGGGCGCAGGTGGTGAGGGTTCTTCTCTGCTTGTGTGCTGTTCTCCGCTCGCGTGGACGGTGCAAGGAGTTCTTGCCTCATGTGGCTCTCTGCCTGGGTGAGCGTAAGTGACACTGTCCATGATATTGCGGCGCAACAGCTCTCCATGCCGAGCCTTAATGGAAGCTGTTCCCTTCAGTCTAAGGCTCCTTGTGCGCTTGATGGTTGGATTGTGGTCCCCCATGTGCTTCCGTTCATGAGCGACCCTTAGGGTTGGTGGACGGAGGGTCCAAGATAGCTTAGAGTGGGCCCTCGATTTAGAAGATTAACCATGCAGTAAAGCAGCAGGCCGTGTCGGCATGTCAACAGGGACATTGGAGGTTTGATGTCTGCTCTCAATTCTCAGCCAGAACACCTCACATATCCGATCAAATTTGGCCCCAAAAAGAACCTGCCACGTCTGGATCCCCTGTGGCGCCTGCATGTGGGTAAATTCCAGTGCGGCAGCCATCTTGTGTCAGCACCGCGGATCACCGATTTAGTTGGATTGAGTCAGGCAGCGCAGGGTGAGTAGCTGGTGTGTGCGATATTGGTTGAGTGAGGCTGCTATATGTTGACCGGGATGACCCCTGCTGGTCCGGGGTTGGGGGAGTGGGAGGGTTTCACCGGGATCCCAGTCACTGCCTATGTGCCCGGAGAGCGGGCGTCTTTCAGTGGCTCAGTCTCATGTAGGCCACAAGCTTCGTTGTGTCGGATCGGCTGTGCAGAAGCTCGGATGAGGCACCATTCGACGCAGCAGCCTCTCTTGGTTACGGGTACCGTGATCTGCAGTCTGTGAGTGTCATAATCCGAATACAGTACCCCGTTTTTTGTCCCCAGATGTAGAAGCTCTTGCTGAGCACGTCTGGGCTGCGTGACTGCTTGGCTCCGCCCCCCATTGGAAAACACTTTAAATCTAATGAGTTGACATATTGATAGAAAATATAAAACAAATATATGCAGCAAGACCATGTAGCTAATCATTGACTATAATGTATTTAACAGAATAATAGTGTGCTCATCAGTGTTAATTTTGTCGACTAACAATTTTAGTAGACTAAAAATGTTTTGATTTAGTCGACTAAAACTAGACTAAAACTTAAACAATTCAAATGACTAAAATATGACTAAAACTAAAATGATATTTTAGTCAAAAGACTATAACTAAAACTAAATTGAAATTTAGTTTTAGTCATAGTCCGCCAAAATTAATACTGCACAGAGGGGCTGTGAAACGGGCAAAAGAGACAGACAAATGCTTGGGAGAGAGACACCTAGAGAGGCTGTGAGGACACAAAGAGACACAGGGGGGCTGGGGAAGTGGCAAAAGAGAAAAATAGAGGCTTTATTTAACTCCTTAAGGACACATGACATGTGTGACATGTTATGATTCCCTTTTATTCCAGAAGTTTGGTCCTTAAGGGGGTAAACCCATTAAAGTTTAGTCGTGTTGACTAAAATCTTCAGTAGATTTAGTTGACTAAACCTAGACTAAAACAAAAACAATTCAGATGACTAAAATATGACTAAAACTAAAATGGCTTTTAGCTTGGTGTGATGATACTGACCCCTACTGGTAAAAATGCAGGCACATCACCATATCTCAGATTTATTCACAAAAGACAATGGAAATTACAGAATTCCGACTGCAATGGCGATTCTCGTATTTAAGAAAGCCAAATACAATAGGAATTCGGTTGGGCCAAGAAAATCTGCAGCAATCAAATGCATTTGGTATCCGGATTAAATTGGATTTGGAATATTTGCAAAAGACTGATTTTAGTAAAATTCAGAATCAAATGCATCAGGCCAGATACAGATTCACAAATGACCCTTCTCTTGTTTTCTGACAAGTGAATCATAATTTAAAGTACTAATTGTGTCAGGAATTCGGGATTTTAATTTAGCCTTTATTGGGGCTGAAGAAAAGAGTTAAAAGAAAGAACTCAGTTATCTATGCCAAGCAGCTCAAGGAATGCCGTTGGGGTACCTAGAGCCAGTTGTAATCACTATATGCACTGCAAAAAATAAATAAATAAATAAATAAATAAATAAAAAAAATGTTATATAGGGGAAATGGAAGTTTATATGGGGAGGTGGAGATGTACTATCTTTCAAAAAAGATATCTTATCAAAAATGGCATAACTCAAAATCTAAATTAAATCCAAACGGAACTAGAGTATTAAAATTATAAATGGGGGGGCGGGGCCGGGCCGCCGGGCCGACTGGCAGCCACGAGCATTAGCTCCTGACCCGAGCACATGAAAAAGGCACTAAAAGCGGGTGCCGAACACCCCAAAGTCGACAACTCCGCAATAACGGCGAGGTGCATAACCCTAGCACCAGAAAGACACCAGAAAACCACCAACAGCAAACTGGAAGGTGGGTGCTGTTATTCCCGGCCTACTCACGACTGGGAGCCTCAGGAAGCAATTGAGCAGGGCCGGCAGCGTGAGAAAACCCCATACGCCAGCGATGAGAGACTGACACCACGAGGCCGGTGCCTGCCGGCGGCGCGGCCCCGATCCCCCCCCATGGTCGGCGGGGGTAATCCAGACCTCATGGCGGCGGCCCTCACGGCGACGGGAATCCCCGGGCTGGTGTGGTGCCGATCGCCTGTGCTGGCGAAGGCTGCCTGCAGAACAGCCTGTCGGAAGAATGGACTATACTGTTATGGGGACAGTCATAACGGAAGATACCTCACCATCGGGTGCTTAGAACCCATTTAATTGTACTCACCTATCGTGGGGATCCGGCCTGGACAGAGCATGTGGCCATCGGTGCTGCCAGCCTCCGCAAGAGGAGTAGGTGCCCTGCCCACCGGGTCTGAGGGGTCCCCGGAGGAACTTGTCCCTGATGCCGTGAGCCCTGTGGTCCAGGTGGTGACGGGCTGTCCGGCGGACCGGTGGCCGTGAATGGCGTGCACCATCCCCAAGAGTGTGGCCAGCGCCAGGAGAGACATGGGGGCACACGCTCCACAGAGGCTTGAGAGGTTCTGGGGAGGTGCAGGGGGCAGGAGGTTCATAGACTCTAGGTGTGGGGGTCTTGTGGATGGTTCCTGCCTCTGAGTGCCCACAGAGACAAGGAGAGTCCTGCAGGCGGGCTGTGGCATGCATGGGGGAGACGGATGGAGCCTTGGCGGGCTGGGGGACATATTGCTGCTGTACCATAGACGGCCCTCGCCCGACTATTATGAAGCCCTGTACTGCTATAATCCCTATTTGATTATTCTCTCATAAATGCATTATTCAGTAGATCTGAAATCTAGCCTGAACGTCTACTATAATTAAACTGTGCCAACATGTTTAAGCAGCTATCATAAATATACATGCATAACCTGTAACACCTATAGACTAGCATAAACATTGATCAAGCCTTATTACAGTATATGCCTATTTTTATCAGCCCAACTTAAGTGGCAGAAAACGTCAAATATAAAAAAAATGTGCCTGTCATATACATTTCTCACTTTCTCGATGATACCAAATGTAAAGTTTTAACTGTTAAAGACCCAGCATGTTTCTATCATTAATGACACGTAATTACATTATTTAGAATGTTCATAGCCTAGTTCTCATACCAACTTCAATGCATTATACTTTAAAACTGTGTTTAAATCCAAACGTCTAAGCCTGAGTAAAATAAAAATTGTGCATGTTATTCCTATGCCCCGCATGTTACGCGAGGGAAAGACCAGAGGATTGCCTTTGGGGTACCTCTCGTCAGTTTGTACTTTATATCTGCACTACAAAAATAAAGAATTATAAAAAAAAAAAGAACTCAGCTGGCAAGATTTTTATTTTTTATTTTTTTTTATTATGTATTAGTTTTATTGCCCATTCTCACTTTTATTAAGGTGAGGGCGGTTAGGTAGTTTTATTATTTCAAAGTGGTGTAATGAATTAGGGGATTAAGTAATTAGCTAGATTTATATTGTAGATATGCACCCACTTGCCACATGGTTGAAATCCAGACCAGTTCAGGCCTAGACATTGTTAAATAGCGTGAACAATGTCCACATTTTGCAACAAGATGGTTTTGCCCTATTTGTTATGGGGCCATTCAGACTTTAGTGAATTGTTACAATACAAATGCATGGTTAGTACAAACTGGTATGTACTAACGTGTTTATTAGCAGACAAGAGGTCAACCACTGAGACTGGAAGAAAGGCGTTTTTGCTTACAGGAGAGGAAAGGGTTTTATACAGTAATAACAATAGAGATGTGGAATTCGCTACCTAAAGAGTTTGTCTTATCAGACTCTATAGATACAGTTGCAAGAAAAAGTATGTGAACCCTTTGGAATGATATGGATTTCTGCACAAATTGGTCATAAGATGTGATCTGATCATCATCTAAGTCACAACAATAGACAATCACAGTCTGCTTAAACTAATAACACACAAAGAATGAAATGTTGCCATGTTTTTATTGAACACACCATGTAAACATTCACAGTGCAGGTGGGAAAAGTATGTGAACCCCTAGACTAATGACATCTCCAAGAGCTAATTGGAGTGAGATGTCAGCCAACTGGAGTCCAATCAATGAGATGAGATTGGAGGTGTTGGTTACAGCTGCCCTGCCCTATAAAAAACACACACCAGTTCTGGGTTTGCTTTTCACAAGAAGCATTGCCTGATGTGAATGATGCCTCACACAAAAGAGCTCTCAAAAGACCTACAATTAAGAATTGTTGACTTGCATAAAGCTTAAAGGGTTATAAAAGTATCTCCAAAAGCCTTGCTGTTCATCAGTCCACGGTAAGACAAGATGACTGCAAGAGCACAGCGCAGACTGCTCAATGAGGTGAAGAAGAATCCTAGAGTGTCAGCTAAAGACTTACAAAAAGTCACTGGCACATGCTAACATCCCTGTTAGCGAATCTACAATATGTAAAACACTAAACAAGAATGGATATCATGGGAGGATACCACAGAGGAAGCCACTGCTGTCCAAACAAAACATTGCTGCACGTTTACAGTTTGCACAAGAGCACCTGGATGTTCCACAGCAGTACTGGCAAAATATTTTGTGGACATATGAAACCAAAGTTGAGTTGTTTGGAAGAAACACACAACACTATGTGTGGCGAAAAAGAGGCACAGCACACCAACATCAAAACCTCATCCCAACTGTGAAGTATGGTGGTGGGGGCATCATGGTTTGGGGCTGCTTTTCTGCGTCAGGGCCTGAATAGATTGCTATCATCGAAGGAAAAATGAATTTCCAAGTTTATCAAGACATTTTGCAGGAGAACTTAAGGCCATCTGTCTACCAGCTGAAGCTCAACAGAAGATGGGTGTTGCAACAGGACAATGAAGAAAATACGCCTTCTGAAGTGGCCCAGTCAGAGTCCTGACCTCAACCCGATTGAGATGCTGTGGCATGACCTCAAGAAAGCGATTCACACCAGACATCCCAAGAATATTGCTGAACTGAAACAGTTCTGTAAAGAGGAATGGTCAAGAATTACTCATGACCGTTGTGCACGTCTGATCTGCAACTACAGGAAACGTTTGGTTGAAGTTATTGCTGCCAAAGGAAGTTCAACCAGTTATTAAATCCAAGGGTTCACATACTTTTTCCACCTGCACTGTGAATGTTTACATGGTGTGTTCAATAAAAACATGGCAACATTTCATTCTTTGTGTGTTATTAGTTTAAGCAGACTTAGATAATGATCAGATCACATTATATGATCAATTTGTGCAGAAATCCGTATCATTCCAAAGGGTTCACATACTTTTTCTTGCAACTGTAAATTTTAAAAAGGCTTGGATGTTTTGTTGCACAAACAAAATATGTATGTAAACAGGTTGTTGATCCAAAGAGAAATCTGATTGCCATTAAAGGGTTGTACGGCTTAATATGAGATTAACTTAACATTAATCATTAACATTCCATCACTGAAAATGTTAATGTAAGACTGACTAAAATTCCATCACTGACAGGGTTAATTTCTGCTCTGATGAATCTTAAAACTAACAGCCTTGTACATTGCAGAGACGTCACATTCGAGTTTTGCACCTGACCATGCCAGAACGTCGCATACATAGGCTTAGTACATGACCATCTTTGTGCTTTTTAATTCTAAGAAGACACTACCCTATTCTAAGACGACCCCACCTAGAAATGCCCCCTAGATACGTTTTATATCAATGATTCGTTATATATTTCATTATCTGAAATTAATTTTAATGCAACAATCAAAATAAAAACGTTATATTTCATGTGAAATTCTGATTCCTGCCTCACAATGAGAGAATTAGTTGATTTTATATTTATAGTCAGCCTTCTATTACCAGTTCTCACACTGCCTGAATTCCAACTGGGGGTATAAAGGGTATAATTACAAGGAAGTGTGTAATTTCTGCCTTAGTTACACCTCCAAAAGGTGCTGGAGTGTGGGTGGACAGAGACCCTTATTTAGTGTTAAACTGCTCTAAAATGGTTTAACACCGAATGAAGGGCCAATGCCAGGGGACTCCAGACACTATAACCAATGCAAAGAGATGGAGTTGTTATAGTCACTTCAGTGTCCCTTTAAGTCAGCTAAATCTCCTGGCTCATATGGCTACAAT
The DNA here is from genome assembly GCF_036172605.1 of Pelobates fuscus. Lineage (NCBI taxonomy): Eukaryota > Metazoa > Chordata > Amphibia > Anura > Pelobatidae > Pelobates > Pelobates fuscus. The sequence continues at coordinate 104,996,481 of NC_086325.1, forward strand.
GTTGATTACTATAAAATGTTATGTGGAAGGGAACTAAAGCCTGTTTAAGCTGAACAAAACTAGATACATATTTAAATGATTTTGAAAAATGTTCAAATTTTCTTCTTTAAATATTTATATATTTTTCATATTTCAAAAAAACAATAATGTTAATGCTTACAAAAATATTAAATCGTTTGAAAAGCGTATCCAAAAATATTATGTCAAGGCCTTGAGTTTTTTTTGTTTAAAACAGATTGGCTATATATATTAAAGAATTCATGGGCAAAACAATTCTCCAGACATGGACATTTTTTTTTTTAATTCTTTATTTTTGCGGTCAGCGTTGACCTCTGAGCACATCACAACTGTGGGGCAAAAACAACAATGCTTACATAAATGGTGTAACAATCCCATCAGTATAATAACAACCTTTTTTTTATATTTGTAGTTGCTGCAAGATCCTGCATGCCGAGTGTGTATGCTATAACAGTGAGTTAGGGGAGCTTGTACAATGCTTTGTGTGCCTGCGTCTTGGCATAGTGAGGTGCTGACTGCATGTTGTGCATAAGGCACTGGTTTGTTGTCAATTATCTTAACAAAAGCGTCACTAAACTTGTAACTACGGCCGACTCCGGCCAGGAGGGTATATAAAAAGGCTCTGGGTTTAGGCTGAACGTGATAATAAACTTGAACGTCAATAAGGGGGCTACTTGACTAGTTCATTCTAGCTTGTGGGGGGGGGGGGGGGGTTAACTAGTAGGTTAGTATGCAAGGCAAATGCTTACGGAGCCAGGGTGCATGAGAGACTTAAAGGTAACGTATAACTATAAAGAAATAAACAATATTGCGTTTGGCAGTAGTATCTTCCCCCCTTATGCCTCAGGTAGGCGAGTCAGTAGTCCCCGGTGAAGCCCTTCTGGGCACAAAGGGAATAATTCTCTCCACTGTCCAGGATGGCTGTGCGTTCTTCTGGACGGTCTCCGTTGGTAGACCCAGGGCTTGGAGGAACGGTGTTGCCTCTGAAATATGCAGCAGGAGGTGTGTCTTGTCGTTCCTTTCCGCTATCAATCGTTGCAGGCCCTACTTGTATGGAATGGAGTGTTCTCGCAGGAGTTGTGTAACCGGTCTGAACATCCTCCGCCATGTGAGGGTACTTCTGGAAAAGTCTCTATAAAAGACCAGGTGTGCTCCCTACCGTGGGAGAACCTTTAACAGCGCCCATGAGGACCCCTCTGTCTGAGTCTTTTGCAAACTTGAGCAATACATCCGTAGTAGACTCTTGGGGTGCCTTGGCCGCCTTAGGCAGACGGAAGCATGTATCCACCAATAGCTGTTTGGCCTGTTTTGGCGGTAGGAGTGTGGAGATGAGCCTCCTGCAGTAATGGGGCAGTTCAGCATTTGAAATGGTGTCAGGAACACCACGTATTCTTACCTTTCGTGCTTTAACCCTGTCCTCCATGTTTGCCATTTGTGCTGTTAGATCGTCACATTTTCTTTGTAATGAGCTTAAAGTGGCATCTGTGGCAGATTGTGCCAATTTGGTGCTTCCCATGTGTCGCTCCACTGATACCACTCTGTTAGTAATTGAGGTGACTTCTTCCTGGATGAGGGCCATGTCTGCCTGAAACATATCTTTAATATCCTGCCTCAATGCTTGTATATCTGCCTTGGTGGAGGGAGCAGAATCATTCTCCGCCTGGGATGCTCGGGGCACAGAGCGTACCTGGGGTGAGGCAGGAAGCTGATCCTGGTGGCTATCGTGATCCTGGTCGCTATCGCCTGAGCCCGGATCTGCCCGGTACTTCTTATTCGTTTTCCCCATCTGTACAGGAGTCCAGGGATCCCCACTGGACCCTCGCAGGTGAGTTATTAGCCGCAAAAAGCCGCGGTGTTCGGGACCGGCTCTCAGAGCTGCACGGAGACACGTCTGGCTCGATCAGGCGCTGGCTCCGCCCCCAGACATGGACATTTTATATCCCTACTTTTGAGTTGTTCTTTCAACCATGAATTATCTTTGCTGTTTACCATTTACACTGTGTACCATTTTATGAAATGCTCTGCCTCATATTACTCACCCAATAGTGAAGGATACACTGTGGGGTCATAGAGGTGAGCATAGTTTGTGTCCTTGTTATCGAACCTCAATAAACAAAACAAAGTACTGTTACGTGAAATGCATTCTTTGTCATTCTTTACAATTACGAAATGTTATCCTTATGGATTGCTTCATGTCCAATGTATATGAAGTATTTGTAATTCACTCAGTTATTTTCTATCGTAAACAACCTTATAAGTGACCAGGTAAGGAGGGGATTATTCAGAGAAGCAACAACAAGTCCAATGGTAATGGTAAGTGCCCCCCCTCCCGCATTCTGTCACATAGGGAGGGGCACACTTAGGACAAGGGCATGCAGCACTGGAGGGGGCAGGAGAGAAGAGAGGAGGACCTGGTACTGCTGCACAGAGGGCAAAATCGGCAAGCCCAACTATTACCCTGCTTAAGCCTGCCTTAAGACTATAAGCCTGCCCTCTAACCCAGCACAGCCACAAAGTGGTCTTAATGGGTACCTATATGTATCATGCTCACTTTACTTTTTCTTAGAGCGTAATTGTGTCTGTGTGTGCATTTCTGAGGATGTATATGTGTGTATATGTGTGTGTGTGTTTGAGGGTGTATTTAGGGTGGGTGTGTTTTTGAGGGTGTAATTGTGTTTGTGTGTGTATTTCTGAGGATGTATATGTGTGTGCGTGTTTGAGGGTGTATTTAGGGTGGGTGTGTTTTTGAGGGTGTAATTGTGTTTGTGTGTTGTGTTTTCAGAGTGTTATTGTGTGTTTCGGAGTATAATGTTGTGTCGGTTTCTCTTTCTGGTGTCAAACACTTTTTGTATGGCTTGGCACCCATGCATTCACTTATACACACTAACACTAAACAAAAATACAAGTTATGTGTATATATTTTGATCTGCACTGCAAATACATAATCTTACAGTGCCCCTCCCGAGACCGGGCTGTGGATCCACTCCTCCTGGTGCTTCAATTGTAATCTCTGACTTTTTTTAGTCTGATTACATAGATTGGGGAAATTCATCAATATTCACAAGCCTCATGCATTTTCACTCCTAATAACTTGAGTGTGAGAACCTTGCAATACAAGTTTTGGATTCCACAACTTGACTGGAAAAAGAAAAGAATGGAGTTTGACTCCTACTGCCCTCTGCTGTTTATGCTAGGACATAGTTTGTTTACTGGTCTATTCTTAAACAATGATTACTACTGCCCCCTGCTGTTTATTCAAAGAAATTGCATGCTTGTCTATTTCCTAAATAGTTTGCTGTGGTAGGTTACCATTTGACATGTCAAATTTAGAAAATGCATTATTTCAGAATGCACCATTAAGGCAACAAAAGTGACATATGTAAGAACAATTGTTTGCATAAAAACACAAAATAATTACTATTCACACTTTTTTTTTTTTTTTGCTAGATAAAAGAAATGCAAATGCATAAATTGAAAATACCCATTACTTATGTAGTCCAAAGTGCAAAAAATAAAGTAATCTAATATTTTGGACCCAGTCTTCAAATGTATGGCCGCTCCCACTAATATTGACTTATGTTCCTCCTGAAACCAGCGTTATGTCCAATCTAAACCCCAACATCCTGATCAATCACATGGTGACACAAATCTTTGATTGAATTCATTTTTTTTTAATCTACCTATATTTTATAAACTCAGGCTCTACTGTATTAACACCTACACATGCTGTATTAACCCTTTACCACACTGCATTTAAATCCTGTACCCAGTGCAATATCCCTACATTGGTGCATTAATGTGAATTAAAATATATATATATATATATATATATATATATATATATTGTGCAATCTGTATTTGAGGTTTTAATTGGATATTTTCACAAATGATATGATAAGTGGATGTGGTATTAGCTTTCTGCATTACATGGGAGTCTGTTAAAAATTAAATGGTGACAAAATTATACCCAGGCCTTTTCTGGACCACACTCGGGGCTTCAGAAGCTTTTACCCCTTAGCAATGCCCCTTTGAGCATTTAAATTTTTTTGCTATGTCTTTATTCAGAGTTAAATTGCCTCTTTTTTATTTACGCAACCACATATTATACATTGCTTTTTAAATGTATAAAGATAGCCATAAATGTATGGCTTTACAATATACATGTATATTTTTTTTATTAATTACCCAAATTAGGAGAACTTGAGCCCCAGATGCTCATTTAGAAACTATACACAATTTACAAATATTCCGAGACATGTTGTAAATTCTTATTCGTGAATGATCTTGTACATGCACATGAAAAGATGTATGCTGTGTGTGGGAGTGGGCAAGGGGCAAACACTTGTCCGGGTACAATTTTAGAATACATTTTAGAATAAAATTCAGTAAATACAGAGATTAGTTTTTTTTATGATCATTTCATTAGCACCATCTTCTTAGTTTTTTTTTATATACCAGTGTATTTTATACATAAGTATATTGTAAGAACTCAAAAAAGAGTCTGCAAAAACACACAGCTCACGTAAAGTAAAACAGGTTTCTGTTGTCATATCCATGAAGTGTAATTATGCAGGTTGTAACTGTGTGGTGGAATGTAAATAAAGACAGCCCAGCCTACCATTCAGGCCAGTAGTAACCACGGCAACTGGCAAGCCTTATACACACAGTTAGGCCTCGCTAAATGGCACAGCCCAGTAAACTTAATGCACTTTAACAATGTGGAAAAATCCGTCTGAATATTTCACCACAACTACCAAGACGTTTTTTCAGAGGCATAAAGGGGAGGTTAGTGTGTTTCAAATTCATATCTGGATTCTGCAAGTTTGTTGCTAGTAATGTATTAACTTTTGTTTATTATTATTATTATATGAATTATCAGCAGTAATGCTTTCAACCTTTGTATCGGTGTGTATGCATGTGTTTTTATAGCACCAAAAATGTACACATTTTTAATGCTACATTATTCAGATCACTCCTGTCTAGGTTTATTAGATGAGACATTTTTTTTCTTTACCGCGCAGATATTGCGTCTTTGTGCTGTCCAAATGTATAGTGAATAATCAAACCTGCAGCTTCTCAGACTAACTAACTTAAAGGGACACTCTAGGTACCCAGACCACTTCATCTCGTTTGAGTGGTCTGGGTGCCTTGGCCCTCTACCCTTCACCAAGTTTGTCAAAACACTGTGGTTTTTGCTAAACCGCAGTGTTTTGATTAAATTGAAAATCCCACCTCCAGCTGCCTTCTCTTACCTAGCCGCTAGATGGTGCTTCCGCATCCATAGGAGAGGAGAGGTGAGTTACGACGTGCGACGCCCCCACGCACTGTATGAGGACGTCGCACATCACGTGGGTCTAATGCAGCTTCACAAGGGGATTCAATGAATCTCTGCGTGAAGCGTGCGAGGGGCGGGGCGCTGCGTTAGATGCGCATGCGCTCTTGCTTCCCAATGATTCCCAATGAGTATGAGCTCATTGGCAGAGGGAAGGAGAGTGGGTCAGCTGATCGGATGACGCGGAAGGGGGTGTAGACGACGGAGGATGGATGTGTGACGCGGCGCTGGAAATAAGGTAAGAATCATAATAATATTTATTGAAGTTTATATGTCTTGCAAGGGGGGTTACAGAGGTCCAGGGGATGGGTAGAATTTAGTTTGGGAGGAAAATAAGCTGTATTTTCGGTGAGTACAGTTTCCCTTTAAAGGGATACCTTAGGCATCAAAACAACTGTAGCTTAATGAAGTAGTTATATTGTATTGATAATGTCCCTGCAGTCGCACTGCTAAATTCTCTGCCATCTAAGAGATAAATCACCTTTCTCTCTGTTTATGCAGCACTAGCCATACCTTCCCAGGCTGTGACTGAAACAGCTTGCATTAAAAAAAAAATGTTTTATTTTCAATCACACATTAACTCTTTAGAAATTTTTTATCTCTGGCTCTGCAACTTTAACTTTAATCATACACTGGAGGCTGTGGCAGAGGGAGTGGGGAGAAGAGCGGAGGGCTTTTTAAAAAAGATTGTGTCCAATGTAAGGAGGCAGGAGGGAGAGGGGAGCAATCTTCAATGTTTAATAGAGTGTTTGTGCATATTCATTCAGCAAATTAATTGCTGGCTGGTTTTCCTTATCTTGCATTTAGTGCATTGTATCATATATACCACATTGCTAGATGTGAAGGAGTATGATCATTTAACCCCTTAAGGACGCAGGGCGTTCTATGCTATCTTGCAGAATCCAGGTTTTAAAGGGACTCTCCACTGCCAGGGGGGAAAAAACTGTTTTCCCGGCACTGTAGGACCCTGCAGTGCCCCCTCCCTCCCACCCCCATCCCATGTTGCTGAAGAGGTTAAAACCTGAATTCAGCTCCGATGACCCTCGGTGCTGGGTCAGGCTCCACCCACGCTCCTCCCCCGCCGACGTCAGCGTCGCAAACGCGTATTAGTCCTCCACAAAGAAAAGGATTATTCAATGCTGTCCTATGGGGATTCCGGCGATGCTGGAGGTCCTCATGCATAGCGCGAGGACGTCCAGCGTCGTTTAAAACACTTTTCGTGTTTTAAGAACACGGAAGTCCCTCTAGTGGCTGTCTAAAGGAGGACTTAACCCTGCAAGGTAATTATTGCAGTTTATAAAAACTGCAATAATTACACTTGCAGGATTAAGGGTGATGGAAGTTGGCAATAGCAAATAAACCGTGCTATGTAGGCGCTCAAATATAATATAGTGAAGAACCTGATTACATTAAGCAGCTCAATACACGTGAAGGTACCTCTAAACCTTAACACAAAAACATGCAAAAAAGTGGGGTGATGAGAGTGGGGCAGAAAGGTCACAACAAACAAGACCCAGTGGAGCGCTAATTAAAATAACTTGACTCACCCTTATAATAGGGGATATGAAATATGAGAAAATCTAAATGGAGAGAAATAAAATGGAGACAATGGTGTAGTATGTATGGACTTGGTGTTCTTAGAGAGAAGGATAGTAGATATAACAAACTCACATGGTTTAGAGCCTGAGGAGGATAGGCTCAAATCATAAACGCAGAGGTATTATAAAGCAAATTCCAGGCTTCTTCAATGGCTGTATGGCAATATTATAATATACAATATTGCCATACAGTCCTTCTCTCTAAGAACACCAAGTCCATACATACTACACCATTGTCTCCATTTTATTTCTCTCCATTTAGATTTTCTCATATTTCATATCCCCTATTATAAGGGTGAGTCAAGTTATTTCGATTAGCGCTCCACTGGGTCTTGTTTGTTGTGACTTTTCTGCCCCACTCTCATCACCCCACTTTTTTGATGGGAGTTGGCACCCAGAACACTCCAATAGGCAGTGGTCTGGGTGCCTGCCTGGAGTGTCCCTTTAACGCTGCAGGGCAGCGTAGAATGACAGACGTTTAGGTGGCCCCTGCGGCATATATTCTTACCTGCCCCCACAATCCACCTTGCAGCACATCTTCCCCCTCATGCTCCCGCGGGTCATGTGATCTGCAAAATCTGGTGGTGGGTGTATAATGGTTTGCTGCAGACTCTGGATCTAGGTGATTTGCAGTGATTGGTGGATAATGTGTTTAGGATTCAGAAAATTATAACTGAAGAATATCAGAGTGTCTATCCTTCAACAGAAGTTTAACAGGATATGGGTCATGCTGTATGACAATGATCCTAAATGTGCAAGTCTGTCTACATGTTAAGGGCCAAAGCAGCAGACAATTTACATTTTGGAATGACTTAGTCTAAGTTTTAACCTTTAGCGTATTGAATGGTGTGGCCTGACCTATGGGGTTCAACTGGTAAAAACAGCTGAGGGGGGGGGCGTGGCTACCAGCGACACCAAGCGGACGTCTCTGAGCAGAGCTCCGCTCAGGCCAGGGAAATATACCCAACATAAAGCGACAAAAAGGCAGAGAATCAGCCCAAGCAAAGGATATCCCCCCCATAGAGACAATGGGGCGCAAGAATAAGAAAGCTCAAGGACCGGCCGGTCCCCGCCAGCCAGATATTAGAAGCTCCTTCGAGCAGCCGACAAACACACAGGCCACGAAAATGGCGCCTGACTCGCGCTGCACACACACGGCATCTGAGGCCTCGCAAGACGAAGAGGACTCTGTACCGTCCCCCGGTCGGAAACACCATCTTACCTAACTGAATCGGAGAAAGATGAGACACCCTCCACAAAAGGGGACATTAAAAGACTCCTCACAGAAATGAGACAAACATGGGGAGCAGACCTCAAGCAAATCCAGACAGAAGTGGGGGAGGTGAGCCGAAAAGTCGAAGCACTGGAAAACCGTGAGTCAGCCAGGGAAAATGTCCTAGAGGCCAGAGACACACACCTAAAACTACTCACCTCTCAAGTGCAACAACTGAAACGCTCGGTGGCCACAATAGAGGCAAGGCACCGGGAAAAAAACCTCCGCTTCAGGGGGATCGCTGAATCAGTGACTGATGAGCAGCTCCTTCCCTATGCCCACAAGCTGATAGCAAGTATGGGAGTGAGGGGTGATGCAGACAGGCAGCGGTTCTCCTCTGCATTCCGGGTGCGGAAATCAGCGGCAGCCCCAAGCGGAGCACCCAGGGACGTCATCATGGTGACACTGGATATAACCACAAGGTCAGATATAATGGCACGTTCCAGAGAAATGGGGGTAATTACAAATGAAGGACACAGGGTGGCAATATTCCCTGACATACCATTCACCGTTCTTGCAGAGAAGAGAAAGCTAGCACCTATAGCCAGGAAAATGAGAGACTCAGGAATAAGATACCGCTGGGGGGTGGAGGGTTCCCTCCTAACCGAAATAGAGGGAGACAGTATGATCCTGACATCAGAGGATGACCCAGAGCCCTTTCTGCAAAAGTTGAGGATGGCCCCAACACAGGGAGTTCCCTCACCCGCCAAGAGACCCGAAACAACAGAGGGTCTGACTGAGAACGACCGTACACAGAGCAAGCCAACCAGCTTCAAAGTGAAGAGACTAATCTCAACACACAAACCCACAGAACCAGAACCACAACCATCATCAGTGAAGAAAAAACAAACAAAAACGGTCACCAACAGAGACTCCCTATGGTGAACAAACCTGACCTGCTGACCCACCAAAGATCGGCCGCTGATCCCGAGGAAAACCACAGAGATATGATGTCTATCGGGTGCCCTGCTAAGTACCGGACAGACACCCATAAGGGACAATCAAAACAGAGACCTGCATAACCCACAGAGACTTCCTATATACAACCCAAATGAACCTACCTAAATACACTGCATTACTAACAAATTACATCACTAACTATACTGCATAAGTGTATAAATAGCATTACTACACATATAGCATCGCTAGACATGCTGCACTCTCAAACATAGCGCATTACTTGCCACAAATGTATTATAGAGTTGCCAAACATATCTACATGGACAGCAGTACTTCACAAGTCACAGTGTTAGACATACTACAGTGCTAGGTAGATGGTGCTACAAAGATGATGCATAAACACACTACTGCACTACTACTATATTGTACTACTGAATATATTGCATTACTATGTTAACTACATAACCGCATATACTGCATAACTGTACAAGTTGATATCTTCAAAATAAAAAAAATACAAATTTAAATAAAAAAAAATAAAAAACAGCTGAGAAATATTAATGATGACACACAGTTGGAAAATATGGGCCAACGTTTAGGTGTGGACTGTACAACGGGTATAGGAAAATTTAGGTGGAGGTCACTGCTGGTAAAGGAGTAGCCACTAATTAGTAATCTCAATGTTCAACTCCCTTTTCCATAAAAAAACACGAAATGCTGGATTAATGTGTTTGCTTTATTTGTTTTATCAGTTTATATTTACTTTATTTTGAATATTCAGACAGATATTCTGATATTGTTTACTTGACTATTTATAGAAAAAAAGGTTGTGCTTCAGTTTTAGCCATACTTGCTATTGATTATAATTTAGGTGAATTCCTGTGCCATTTCTCCGGACTACAACCTAATCCTGACTTGTTCTGATGACAGTCGCATCTACATATGGGAATCAAAAACCGGCGTGCTTCAACATAAAGTGACAGGACACAAAGGTGAGATCTTCTGTTACCCCATCTTAACTTGTCATTATAGAAGTATAGGTAAAGGAGAGATCTATATGTCAGTCATAGACATGCACATTGTGTGCCATGATGCTTGGCTCAGTTGTCCACACTGCTCCTATTTTAGTCTCTACATGCACGCAATGTTGCGTTTGTTTTGTGGTCATGTATGGTGATTATATTTTATGTTCATAGATTATGTTTATTGATAGATCAAATATGTTTTGGTTTATTTTTGAACTTCATATTATAAGTATATACTAAATGTTCGTTTTGTAATTTATAACAATAGTTTAGCTAAGTTTTGAATAGTTTGATGCATGGAAATGAGCCTTATCATAATTCTTTAATTAAAAAGAGAAATCCCAAATGCGAACCCTGATTAACCCCTTAAGGATATCCACTTTAGGTTAAAGGCACTATTCACGACAGTTTGAGGACACTCTACTGTACCTTTAGAGAACATGAGGTTTCAGCACACAGGACTAATCACTAAACTGTGAGCTGTCAAGAATGCAAAGTGAATTTCATATTTTAGGCCAAAGTAGCTAATTTGGAAAGATTCTTCTAGTCAGCTATGTTTTCACTATTTTTACTATTTTGCATAAAATGTGAAACTCAATTTGTATCTCAACAATTCACAATTCATTAATAACTAACCCTATCAGTTTACAACACTGTAACAATTGTGTTGGGTGTTGCAATGATGCTGCACTCTTTACACTTGTTGCTAGGATGTTACAGTGATATTAAACATATTTAACTTACCTCTGTAGTGAGCTATTTTAACATATTTTAAAATATTATAGACAATAATAAATTACCAACAAAAATATAAATATAAATAAACGTTCTTGCATTCTTTCCTTTTGGCAACAAATATGTTATTGGAGTTTTTTTTTTTATCCAAAAATGTATCACTAATAATTATAGCTGTTTTGGTTTGTCTCGTGTTTCCTTACACTTGTCACTGCAGGGCCAGTCAAATCGTGCTGCTTTTCTCCAAACGGTTCCCTGTTTGCCAGCTCATCGCATGACTGTTCTGTAAGAATATGGCGAGTGGATAATGCAGATTGTCTCCATGTGCTAACCGGTATGTAAGATTAAATAGGAGGGATACTTTCATCTGTGCATCTCTAAGCTTTGCAATTTATATCCTCTTTCCCAAATCCCATTTCTGCACTTTTGAATAATGAATTAACCACCCATCTGTTTGTACTGGAGCTCCCTGTACCCCAGCTGGGTACCTCCGCCAAGGATCACTTCCTAGCTGGAATCGGGGAAAACTTCAGCGCTCCTGCCCCAGTCTCCATGGCTTCACTGCGGTCCTCCCAGAGCCTCTCCATCCTGGAACAGGATAGGAGAATATCTCTGTTTCCTCCCAGGGCCTGGACGACACACAGTCGTGTCCTTACAAGGACTTTACCTGCTGAATTCTCCATGAGGTGGAACAAGGTGCTGAGCAGTGAATAGCCCTTTCCCCTCCTAGTAAGTAAGAAGACATATAGTTATGGGAGTACAACTGATTTTAATGAGCCAAACTCAGACTTTTATGCACAACCCCCAGAAGGGGGTCTCCAAACAATACAATACAAGCCCCTCCCAGGAATCTCTGTGCCTGGGAGATAATTGAGTTAAGGACCGGTAAGTTAATTATCTCCCAGGAACAGAGAGCCAAACACAAAAATATTAAAATATAAAAGTACCACAAAACATCATAAAAATATATAATAACCCCACATGTCATACATCTCCAAATAGCTCTGATCTGAGCGCCTAATTTGTCCAAATAGCGCTCAGATCCATGCAGTATAGAGAAAACGCCATTGTGTCAAAGTTCTGTAGGCCAAAATAGTTCCAGAGCATTTGGTGCTTTTGCTGGTCAACTTTCGGGAGCTCCTGCGTCCAATATACGGGATGCTCTGTCTGGCTCTCAGGTAGAGTTTGTTTCCCTTGGTCTCAGGCACCTTTCCTCCAAAAAGCACTCTCCTGGCGGGTTGCAAAATGGTTCACAACCCCAGACCAAGTTGTCCAGGAACCGCAAGGTCACGTCATGCTGAAAACAGTTCCATAACATTCGCTACTAAGTACTGCTGAGGTGATCGGGACCCACGAAGTCCTCATGCCGAAACTAGCTCCATAGCAGTCGCGGCTGAGTACTGCTGAGGACCATTCATGGGTTTGGTTCATGCGAACGGCCGCGAGCATTCAGTTCCATTCGAATTAAGGGAAAGTGCCGAACTAGGGGCACTGTGGGAAAGCTGCTAATGGCGGCTGAGCAGGGTAACTCCGAATGGGGTCTCTGACCTGGACCATAGTTGGTGGGCAGGAGGTCAGCTTCCACACTCCTCCAGGAGTTTGTGGCAAACGTTCGTGGGAAGGAGCGTTTATCTCGCTGTTTTTCAAGGGAGTGTTCTAACCATGCTTATTCTTGATTGAAGTACCTTGTTCCCTCCAAAGCAATTGTTTAGGGGTATGGTGATTGTATTAATTATTTGCATTCAAAGTTTTAGAATAAAGGTAAAATTATGATTGCATACGTATACTAGTGAGAAGAAGATTGTCAGTATGGTAAATGACCATAGCACACCGAAAACCAGAAAGGACAGCAGCGTATTATCAGTCTATCGTGGTGGCATAATATGGTGCCTTGGGACATCAAAGAGTACAGGTACAATGTCACATAAATGATTAACTAAGCCACACATCTATCAAATCACAAAGGCACTTAGCAACATAAATTTACTTAGAAAGATAGGACCCAGCATCAGAAGTTATGCCAGAAAGACTCAAGGAGTAGCATTATACTGCGTGGTGACGTGAGGAAGGAGAAGCACCCACAGGTATCATGACACAGATAATGTTTTGTTTACTTTGCAGGATATACGTTTAATCTCCATAAACAACACATAACAAAAACATTGTTACATTTTTTTTAGTTAATAAATTCTTTATTTGTTTTTTCAAAATGATACAATCAACATACATTACAAAGAATACAGAATGTTACTAACTATAAAAGCACTATTAGCATTGTTAAGAACGCTAGTATTTCAGATACCCATTTGTTTTTGTTTCCTCCCGAACTGCTAAAAAAATGCAGTATCCAAGTAAATTGTCCAAGCAATTAGACGTATACCCAAACATCAGCCTAGACTTGATGAAGGGTACAATAGGTATGATTTTATTCAGGCCAACTGGCCAGTTTATATGCAAGTCCCCATGCAAGGGGTTTACCGTGACAGTTTATATGCAAGTCCCCATGCAAGGGGTTTACCGTGACAGGGGCATTCCCCACTGGACCTGAGAGGGGACTATGACAAAGTACTCACTGTAATTACATTGGCTCTCAGGTCCAGGTCCCACACAAAACATGATAATCCTTCCCCTGTGCCTGTGAGATAATTGAGTCAGGAACTGTACTTAACTCAACTATCTCCAGGCACAGAAAACATACATTTTAACAACACCCCGAAAGTGCCCCCAAAACACATGGAAACCCCACAAAAGTCCTGATAGCCCCGATCTGGGGGACCAACTTTTCCAAAAAATCACCCAGATCGGTTCAGGGGTTCGGTACTTCCATGGAAGTCATAAATCTAGTTTGGTAGTTTAAAAACCAAACAAACTACTGCACATAGTCAATAGTCTTACCCTGGCACTTGTTCCCCTCATCCAGATGAGCCATTCCACTGAACAGTGCCCTTCTAAGTTGTGTAGAACCAAACGCAGGCGATGATGGAAGTCTAGCGGTGTTGGGAGTTTCCGTGTCCAATTTTAGTTCTAGGAACTCGACGACCAATCATGCGAACAAGATGTCAGCCACCTTGTGATCGTTTATGTGAACAGCGGCCACCCTGACAAAGAATTAGAACACTGCGGTTAGAATCATTATTAAGTGTTAATAGGGTTTAACAAGCTCCCTGGTGGTCTCTGGTTCGTGCGGCTGTTCGGTACCCGAACCACATAATCTCAATTGCATGAACAGAGCCTTTTTAAATATATTAGCCAAGGTCTATTGCAGGGGCCATAGTCCTGAGGCAAGAGGCTGGCCAGCAGGCCCCTCCAAAACACGTGGCGAGGTTCAGTTCGTCACAAGCATATAATACAATATTGTGTTAAGACACCTGTAATGTATTAATAATAAATGATAATATAGTTGACCCATACATATATTATATTCCTAATTCTTTTACAAAGACATAACATAAGACATAGACATCATAATACTCTCTGTAGGCTAATTTTATCCGTTCTATTTTTCTATTAAATCACTCCTTTTTCGATTCCCCTTTTCTTTTCATTTTCTCTGTTCTTCCTTCATTTCCCTTCCCTTATCTTTTCATTTTCATTTTCGTTTTTTCTACTTCTTTATACCTCTCCTCTTTGATTATATTCCTGTTTGATCTTTTTGACCCAATTAATCCAACCTATATCGTTTTTATTTAAGAAATGTTTATTTATACTCTGTTCCATTTGGCATTGATCTATAATTTATTTCTTTATTTCTTCGGTATTAGGTGGATTGATATTTTTCAGTTTTTTTGCTATATTTATCTTAGTTGCAAGTATGAATTATCAAATTTCTTTTAACTTTGTCCATCTTTGCCAGTCAACATGGAGTAGAGCTGTCGCAGGCAGGGGCGTATTAGCCGCGAGGCAAACAAGGCATTTGCCTTGGGCGGAATTTTCCAGGGGGCGGCAAAAAAAGCCGCCCCCAAATGCCCAAGGCAAATGTCTTGTTAGCCTTGCGGCTAACAGACATGCCGGCGGGCTGCTAGGCTGGGCAGGCGGCGCTGGTGGGCGGCTGGCGAGGGAGCACTTCCTCTGAGCTGTCTGCTCAGCTCCCTCGCGCACCGCAGAGTGAGGCTGGGAACCGGAATATGACGTCATATTCCGGCTCCCAGCCACACTCTGCGACGCGCGAGGGAGCTGAGCAGACAGCTCAGGGGAAGTGCTCCCTCGCCAGCCGCCCACCCGCCCAGCAGCCACTGGACCACCAGGGGGGAAGAGAACCCCCCCCCCCCTCCCCAGCATTTCCAAAGGTAAGGAGGCTGGGGGGGTTACATTTAAAAAACAAATATGTGAGTGTGTGTGTATGTCTGTTAGTGTGTGTGTGTCTGTTAGTGTGTGTCTGTGTCTGTTAGTGTGTGTGTGTGTGTTTGTCTGTGCGTGTGTGTGTGCTAGTGTGTATGTATGTCTATTAGTGTGTGTGTGTGTATGTATGTCTGTTTGTGTGTGTGTCCCCGTTAGTGTATGTCTGTTTGTGTGTGTGTGTCTGTTAGTGTATGTCTGTTTGTGTGTGTGTCTGTTAGTGTGTGTCTGTTAGTGTGTGTCTGTTAGTGTGTGTATGTGTGTCTGTTAGTGTGTGTGTGTGTGTGTCTGTTAGTGTGTGTGTGTATGTCTGTTAGTGTGCGTGTGTATGTATGTCTGTTAGTGTGTGTGTGTGTGTGTGTGTGTATGTATGTCTGTTAGTGTGTGTGTGTGTATGTCTGTTAGTGTGTGTGTGTCTGTTAGTGTGTGTGTGTCTGTTAGTGTGTGTGTGTGTCTGTTATTGTGTGTGTATGTCTGTTAGTGTGTGTCTGTTAGTGTGTGTGTGTGTGCGCTAGTGTGTATGTATGTCTATTAGTGTGTGTGTATGTATGTCTGTTTGTGTGTGTGTCTGTTAGTGTGTGTCTGTTAGTGTGTGTATGTGTGTCTGTTAGTGTGTGTGTGTCTGTTAGTGTGTGTGTGTGTGTGTATGTATGTCTGTTAGTGTGTGTGTCTGTTAGTGTGTGTCTGTTAGTGTGTGTGTGTGTGTGTGTGTGTGTGTGTCTGTTAGTGTGTGTGTGTGTCTGTTAGTGTGTGTGTGTCTGTTAGCGAGTGTGTGTTTCTGTTAGCGAGTGTATGCGTATCTGTCAGTGAATGTGTGTGTGTGTGTATTTAGAAGGCGGGGGAAGGGTTGGGTGGGGGTGGCGTGGGCGGGAGGAGGTGCCTGAGTTTTGTCCTGCCTAGGGCAGCACAAAACCAGGATACACCACTGGTCGCAGGAGAGAATGTTAATTTAATTGATGTCCATCTTTCTATACACTTGAAGATTTTCTGCCATGTCTTGCGTATTTTAAGGCATGACCACCATATGTGGATATAATCCACTCTCGTTGCTTTGCATCTCACACACACGACAAAATTAGTTCATCATGGATGTCTTTCCTTTAAGGACCCTTTAATTCCATCATGTGGTATTTTACCAGCAGGGATTGCTTCCCTGCTCGTAAGAGGGGAAGCCCAGATATCATTATATCACCACTGTCTTCTTGCAATTGGACCAGTTGGATGGTGAAAGCAATGCTTGTAGTACCTCAAAAGTAATTGGAATAAAAAAAAATAACTACAGTGACGGAAAAAAGTATTTGACCCCCCGCTGATTTTGAACATTTGTCCACTGACAAAGAAATGATCAGTCTATAATTTTAATGGTGTATTTTAACAGTGAGAGACAGAATAAAAAAAATCCAGAAAAACGCATGTCAAAAAAGTTATAATAATAATAATAGCAAAGTATTTAACCAGGAAAGGTACATTCAGATTGCTCTGGTTTCCAAGTACATCCTGGGGATGTTACTTTTGCCCAACATCCAGGGGATGTTACTATTTCCCAATTTAATAATAATAAATTAATTTGCATGTCAATGAGTGAAATAACTATTTTGATCCCCTATCAATCAGCAAGATTTCTGGCTCCCTGGTGTCTTTTATACAGGTAACACGCTGAGATTAGGAGCACTCTCTCAAAGGGAGTGATCCTAATCTCAGTTTATTACCTGTATAAAAGACACCTGTCCACAGAAGCAATTAATCAGATTCCAAACTCTCAACCATGGCCAAGATCAAAGAGCTGTCCAAGAATGTCAGGAACAAGATTGTAGACCTACACATGCTAGAATGGTCTACAAGACCATCACCAAGCAGCTTAGTGAGAAGGTGACAACAGTTGGTGCTATTATTCGCAAATGAAAGAAACACAAAATAACTGTCAGTCTCCCTCGGTCTGGTGCTCCATGCAAGATTTCATCTCGTGGAGTTTCAATGATCATGAGAACAGTGAGCCCAGAACTACACAGGATGATCTTGTTAATGATCTCAAGGCAGCTGGGACCATAGTCACCAAGAAAACAATTGGTAACACACTATGCCGTAAAGGACTGAAATCCTTCAGCGCCCGCAAGGGCTCCTGCTCAAGAAAGCACATGTACAAGCCCGTCTGAAGTTTGCCAATGAACATCTGAATGATTCAGGGGAGAACTGGGTGATTGTGGTCAGATGAGACCAAAATCAAGCTCTTTGGCATCAACTCAACTTGCCGTGTTTGGAGGAGGAGGAATGCTGCCTATGACCCCAAGAACACCATCCCCTCTGTCAAACATGTAAGTGGAAACATTATGCTTTGGGGGTGTTTTTCTGCTAAGGGGACAGGAAAACTGCACCACATCAAAGGGACGATGGACGGGACCATGTACCGTTAAATCTTGGGTGAGAACCTCCTTCCCTCAGCCAGGGCATTGAAAATGGGTCGTGGATGGGTATTCCAGCATGACAATGATCCAAAGCACACAGCCAAGGCAACAAAGGAGTGGCTCAAGTAGAAGCACATAAAGGTCCTGGAGTGGCCTAGCCAGTTTCCAGACCTCAATCCCAAAGAAAATCTGTGGAGGGAGCTGAAGGTTCGAGTTGCCAAACGTCTGCCCCGAAAGCTTAATGACTTGGAGAGGATCTGCAAAGAGAAGTGGGACAAAATCCCTGCTGAAATGTGTGCAAACCTGGTGGCCAATTACTAGCAAGGCGAATGGTTAGAGTTAGGACCCACCTAAGAGGTCTGCCTTGACGTGGCAGGTGGGCATACCCTCTCATGGCCATTGGAGGTAACTAAAAACCTCAATTTGTTTAAAAATACATAGGGATGTGGAAAGAGCGCAGGTAACTTTTTTCTTTGGTTTTTACTATATGTATTTTGGCTGATGTGTACTACAGTCATTGCTGCCGCCCACGAATAATGGGAGTTTGAGCGCAGGACTAGTTTCTTTGTATTTGTATACACTTTTGTATCACACAGCTAGGTTGCAATGCTGCTGCCCATCCCATGTGTTCCCTATTAAGGGTTAATAGGCATGTAGGGATGTATATAAAAAAATACCCCATTCTGTCTCATTAGAGATATTTTTGCCAGAAGCTCAAGGAAGCAATGCGAATGGTTAGAGTTAGGACCCACCTAAGAGGTCTGCCTTGACGTGGCAGGTGGGCATACCCTCTCATGGCCATTGGAGGTAACTAAAAACCTCCATTTGTTTAAAAATACATAGGGATGTGGAAAGGTTTTTACTATATGTATTTTGGCTGATGTGTACTATAGTCGTTGCTGCCTCCCAGGAATAATGGGAGTTTGAGCGCAGGACTAGTTTCTTTGTATTTGCAATTACAAGAAATGTCTGATTGCCAACAAGGGTTTTGCCACCAAGTACTAAGTCAAAAGGGTCAAATACTTATTTCACTCATTGACATGAAAATCAATTCATAACTTTTTTGACATGCGTTTTTCTGGATTTATTATTATTTTTTGTTATTCTGTCTTTCACTGTTAAAATACACCTACCATTAAAATTATAGACTGATCATTTCTTTGTCAGTGGGCAAACGTTCAAAATCAGCTGGGGATCAAATACTTTTTTCCCTCACAGTATTGAGTGGGAAAGAGAAGGGCTAAATTCTGGCTTTTCTCGCAGATGGATACCGTGAGCGTCAGGTTGCTTCCATCCAGCGTTGTTTCGTAAGAAGAAAGTCAAACAGGAGACATTACGGACAACATAGCTACAGACTGGCAGAGGGCAAAAATAACTCTCCACTAACAGGGAGGAACACCAAATCATTCGAATGTCACGCCACAATCATAGGATGTCATAAAGTAAGCTTTAAAAAGAATGGCAAATGGCAGCTGGGGTGAAGTGTACAGTGAGCATAGTTCTAAACAGGCTCCCTAATGGTTAGGCGGAGACATGGAGAGGCCTAAAAGCCACAGTGTCTCGTGCCAACTGTGAAATTTGGTGAAGGATTGGTGATGATTTGGGAATACATCAGCAAGGCCATAATAGAGCAAATTAATCTTTGTGAAAGACACATGCATCGAGCCACATACAAACTTTTTTTCAGTAGGACAATACTCCATGCCACACAACCAGGTCAATCAAGGTGTGGATGGAGGTCCACCAGATCAAGACCCTGTCATAGCCAGCCCAATCTCCAGACCTGAAAACCATTGAAAATTTCTGGAATGTGATCTATAGGAAGATAGATGGCTTCTTAGTTTGGCTCTTTTCTCCTCTCCTTCACCACTAGTCTCTATTTTCTCACTCTTCTTCCCTTCTTCCTTTCCTCTGTTTCATTAATGTACATAATTCACACCAAACATAGTCCAGTCCAAATCCTTCTTCCTTTCCCTAACCACTCCCTTATATACACCACGTGGATTATTGGTATAAGGATACGATACCAGAGGGAATCAGGACCATCCTGACATCCATAGACGGAGACATCCATACGCTGTGATCTGGAGCTGATCTTTAGCTCCAGAAAAGTGTGAGTGCAATATTTTTCTTTGTTCTTTGCCTCTGCTTTTATAGACATACTACACTATATTAGTATTCCTGTCCCATTTTGTTTTCACTTTTAAATTGGCTCCATTGGATTTCACATAAGGATTTTATTTGCAAAGCACTGCTTCCCTACACTCCCTGTTCTCTTTATGTAACGAACTCCTTGTATTTCATATACTCCGTTCATTCATATACTCCCGAAATGCTAGAGGCTTAAGTGATTATAGCCCATTCGCACAGTACACTGATTCGTACTCTCCCGAAATCCTAAGGTCGTGGGAAAAATCAATAGTTTGCCGTTCACATACTCAAACATCAGTCAAGACTTGATGAAGGGTACAACTGTATTGCTTTATTCCCGACAAATGGTCCACTTATATACACAGTCCCCCCAGCATGGGGACTCAAACAAAAACATAGTAACCCCCCCCCCCCCAAGCACTCCCAGAACACGCCCCGGAGTCTCTGCGTCTGGGAGACAATTTAGTGTATATTGCTTAAACTAATTATCTCCCAGGCACTAGAGTTACAAAGTATAAAACATAAAATATTAAAAATACACATAATATATATATATCTGATCCCCCACAAGCATTATATCCCCGTATAGCCTGGATCTGAGTGCCCAAGTTGTCCATATAGCGCTCAGATCCCACAAACACAGCCGAATTGCCACCGGGGGTGAAGTTTTGACACGTGGCGTCTTCCCAAATTAGTTCCAGAGAAATAGTGGTAGCGATCGGTCACTTTCGGGAGTTTAGAACCAAACAAAATGTTGAACGGTCCCCCTGGCTCATAGGTAGCGATTGTTCGCCTAGTTTGCGCGAACAATCCTACCGAACAGCGCTCTCCTGTCTTGTCGGGAAAAGAAGCAGGTGTTCATGTAAAATCACCGGTGTTCGTGAGGTCGAGTGTCCGACTTATACTTCCAGACATTCGATGACCAAGTCCTGCTGCCTGCGTTCGTGTGACAAGATGGCCGCCATTTTCTCCAGCACGTGTTGTTTGGTTATATGAACAGCGGCCACACAGGGAGCGCACTTTGGTTTCTTTGAAGTTCAATGAGCCTGGGGGTTGTCGGTGTTAGGTAGATTCGTCTACCGAACACAGGGGAATTAACTAGGATAATAAAACACAGTATTTTGTCACACTTTATGACAAGTTTGGCTTTAACTAGGTTTAGAACTTTGTCCTCACTCACGTGCATATACAATATTGCCTCCCACCCCATCAATAATACTTGGCTGATTATGGCAGTCAGAAGATTCCCCAAGCACTCCATACTCAAAACATACAGTCATGGGAAAAATAAAGTACACCCTCTTTGAATTCTATGGCTTTACATATCAGGACATAATAACAATCATCTGTTTCTTAGCAGGTCTTAAAATCACAGAAATATACAGTTGCAAGAAAAAGTATGTGAGCCCTTTGGAATGATATGGATTTCTACACAAATTGGTCATAAAATGTGATCTGATAATCATCTAAATCACAACAATAGACAATCAGTCTGCTTAAACGAATAACACACAAAGAATGAAATGTTGCCATGTTTTTATTGAACACACCATGTAAACATTCACAGTGCAGGTGGAAAAAGTATGTGAACCCTTGGATTTAATAACTGGTTGAACCTCCTTTGGCAGCAATAACTTCAACCAAACGTAGTTGCAGATCAGACGTGCACAACGGTCAGGAGTAATTCTTGACCATTCCTTTTTACAGAACTGTTTCAGTTCAGCAATATTCTTGGGATGTCTGGTGTGAATCGCTTTCTTGAGGTCATGCCACAGCATCTCAATCGGGTTGAGGTCAGGACTCTGACTGGGCCACTTCAGAAGGTGTATTTTCTTCTGTTTAACCCCTTAACACCGCAGCCAAATGTACAAGTTGTGAACGAAACAAAACGTAAACAAAACCTGGCATTTGCGCTATATGTCTGTCCAACCGTAATTCACCTCTTTCATATTAAATGCACCCCCCCTTATTATATATCATTTTATTCAGGGGAAACAGGGCTTTCATTTAATATCAAATATTTAGCTATGAAACATAATTTAATATGAAAAAAATGGGAGAAAATAAGATTTTTTTTGATTTTTTTCGTTCTTCATGACATTTTAACTGTCAATGTCATAATACTGTTTGCTTTTACTGCAATAAAATACACATATTTGTATTCAGCAAAGTCTCACGTGTAAAACAGTACCCCCTATGTTCAGGTTTTATGGTGTTTTGGGAAGTTACAGGGTCAAATATAGCGTGTTACATTTGAAATTGAAATTCGCCAGATTGGTTGCGTTGCCTTTGAGACTGTATAGTAGCCCAGGAAATAAATTTACACCCATAATGGCATACCATTTGCAATAGTAGACGACCCAAGGTATTGCAAATGGGGTATGTCCAGTCTTTTTTAGTAGCCATTTGGTCACAAACACTGGCCAAAGTTAGCGTTTGTATTTGTTTGTGTGTGAAAAATGCAAAAAACGCCAATTTTGGCCAGTGTTTGTGACTAAGTGGCTACTAAAAAAGACTGGACATACCCCATTTGCAATACCTTTGGTTGTCTACTATTGCAAATGGTATGCCATCATAGGGGTAATTTTCATTCTTGGGCTACCATAGGGTCATAAAGGCAACGTAAGCAATCTGGCGAATTTTAATGTGAAAAAAATTAAACACAAGCCTTATATTTGACTCTGTAATTTTTGAAAACACCATAAAACCTGTACATGAGGGGTACTGTTGTACTCAGGAGACTTCGCTGAACACAAATATTTGTGTTTCAAAACAGTAAAAAGTATTGCAGCAATAATATCGTCCCTGTAAGTGCTGTTTGTGCGTGAAAAATGCAAAAAACGTCACTTTTACTGGCGATATCATGGTTGTAATACATTTTACTGTTTTGAAACACTAATATTTGTGTTCAGCGAAGTCTCCCGAGTAAAACAGTACCCCCCATGTACAGGTTTTATGGTGTCTTGGAAAGTTATAGGGTTAAATATAGTGCTAGCAAATTAAATTCCCTATACTTTCGGCATGGGTGGTCAGGCAGGTCCCGCTAATTGTAATTAATTAGGATACCTAATTATGTAAAATTATTACATAAATATATGTGTAGAATTAATATATGTATATATATACATATGTGTATATATACGTATATATATATATATATTTTTTTAATATTTGTATTTATATATAGGTATATATATAGTGATATATACGTATATATTTATGTATATAGATATATATATTATTTCGTTATAAGTGTATTTTGATATAAATATATATATATTAATATCAGAATACAGTTAGAACGAAATAAAACACATCTATATATTTTTTAATATTTTATTTTTAATTATTTTTTTTATTTAATTTTTTTACGTATTTACATATTATTTTTTTTTATATTATTTATAAATATATATATAACAATAATTATATATATATTTAATCAGTATCAGTCTACGTGTAATTTGATATTAATATATATATATAATTATATATATATATTAATATTAAAATACACCTAGACGGTGTATGTGTATGTGTGTATATGTGTATATATATACTTAGATCATATATATATAATATATATATATGATCTAAGTATATAATTTTTTTTTTTTTACACTGTTTTAAAACATTTTTATTTGATTTTCAGCCAGCAGGGGGACCAACTGTCATTACAGTTGGTCCCCCTGCTGGCAATGCAGCAGGCAGCTATACCGGCCATGTGATTGTGAGGTCCTCGCAAGGACCTCACTCTCACATGGCCGGGAGGACTCCTGGAGGGCGGACGTGCCGCGGGGGGCTCCCTGGGAGTCCCCCGAACCGCGATCGCCGGCGTGGGACCGCCGGTGACCGGGTAAGTTACTAAAAACCGGAGGGCGTACTATTACGTCCGGCGGCGTTTAGAGCCGCTTTTAAAAGGACGTAATAGTACGCCCTCCGGTCTTAAGGGGTTAAACCATTCTGTTGTTTATTTACTTCTATGCTTTGGGTCATTGTCCTGTTGCAACACCCATCTTCTGTTAAACTTCAGCTGGTAGACAGATGGCCTTAAGTTCTCCTGCAAAATGTCTTGATAAACTTGGGAATTCATTTTTCCTTCGATGATAGCAATCCGTCCAGGCCCTGACGCAGCAAAGCAGCCCAAATCCATGATGCCCCCACCACCATACTTCACAGTTGGGATGAGGTTTTGATGTTGGTGTGCTGTGCCTCTTTTTCGCCACACATAGTGTTGTGTGTTTCTTCCAAACAACTCAACTTTGGTTTCATCTGTCCACAGACTATTTTGCTAGTACTGCTGTGGAACATCCAGGTGCTCTTGTGCAAACTGTAAACGTGCAGCAATGTTTTGTTTGGACAGCAGTGGCTTCCTCTGTGGTATCCTCCCATGATATCCATTCTTGTTTAGTGTTTTACGTATTGTAGATTCGCTAACACGGATGTTAGTATTTGCCAGTGACTTTTGTAAGTCTTTAGCTCACACTCTAGGATTCTTCTTCACCTCATTGAGCAGTCTGTGCTGTGCTCTTGCAGTCATCTTTACAGGACGGCAACTCCTAGGGAGAGTAGCAGCAGTGCTGAACTTTCTCCATTTATAGACAATTTGTCTTACCGTGGACTGATGAACAGCAAGGCTTTTGGAGATACTTTTATAACCCTTTCCAGCTTTATGCAAGTCAACAATTCTTAATTGTAGGTCTTCTGAGAGCTCTTTTGTGCGAGGCATCATTCACATCAGTCAATGCTTCTTCTGAAAAGCAAACCCAGAACTGGTGTGTGTTTTTATAGGGCAGGGCAGCTGTAACCAACACCTCCAATCTTATCTCATTGATTGGACTCCAGTTGGCTGACATCTCACTCCAATTAGCTCTTGGAGATCATTAGTCTAGGGGTTCACATACTTTTTCCACCTGCACTGTGAATGTTTACATGGTATGTTCAATAAAAACATGGCAACATTTAATTCTTTGTGTGTTATTAGTTTATACAGACTGTAATTGTCTATTGTTGTGACTTAGATGATGATCAGATCACATTTTATGACCAATTTGTGCAGAAATCCATACCATTCCAAAGGGTTCACATACTTTTTCTTGCAACTGTAGGCTCAGATGAACAACAACACATGACATATTACACCATGTCATGATTTATTTAACAAAGATAAAGCCAAATTGAGATTTAAATAAATAAGCAGCAAAAATACAATGTGTATGTAAAAATGCAAAAATGAAAATGAAAACGAATGCCACAAACTTTTTCCAAATATAAAATTAAGCTCAAAATATATCCTATGTGTGTCCCCATGGTGTCCACATATGCACATTGTATTCATTTATAGAGTGATTTAAATATGTGAGCTGCTAAAATACCCAAAATGCACCATGGACCCATGTTCAGTTTGCCTTTTTTTTATTTTATTTTTTTAAACTGGTAAGGTTATTATTTCAGCCCTGTGTGTTCGCTAAAAGTTGACAAGGCTATGTGAAGGGACAATGTATAGAGTGTGTGTAGTGAATGCATTGTGTGTGTATAATGTATAGAGTGTGTGTAGTGAATGCATTGTGTGTATGTGTGTGCAGTGGTTCCCAAACTGTGTGCACAGGGGCGCTGAAAAATATTTCCCTGGTGCTCCCTCTCCCCTGCCTCAGCCTGCTAGCAGTGTAATGCTGCAACTGGCAGGGGAGGGATAAAGGACCCATGGGAGCTCTAACCTTCAGCTCCACCAGGTTCTCCTCTTGTGAGCTGGGAGCATTGCCACGGTTAACACCTGAGGCTGCTATTGTTCACTCCCACCACTGGGACTACCAAGGCTTCTCCATCGGACCACTAGGGATTGCCTTGTACTGTCCTCCCTCCCCGGCAAAGGTAAGCAGGGAGGGGGGATATCAAAATATATATTTTTTTAATTTAAAAAAAATTATATTTATTAATCTACCCTCCAAACCCACAGACCCACAATAATAATCCCCTATACACACACTGCCCCCCATACACACACACAAACACAATGCCCCCATACACACACTGCCCCCACACACACACACTATCCCATCATACACACACTGTACCCCTCATGCACACACTGTATCCCTCACACAAGCAGCCATCAAACACACAGACACAATTCATCCCTCACATACACACTACATCCTTTACAAACATAATTCACTCCCGTACACACACTGCACCCTTCACACAAACACACACAACCTGCAACCTCCCCCCCCACACACACACACATATTGCACCCCTCACAAACACACAAACCACTGCCCCTATCCCTTACTACAGCCCCTATCCTGGAAGACCCCAGGTAAGTTGTCAAACTGTTCGTGAACGCTGGTAAAAATAGACCTGCTGCCCGTTCAAGTTCCTGACCACCTATACGAACAGCGTTCGGGAGATAAACTACCGAATGAGGGGAGCATTCTACACTTAACAGATTTCGTATAAACTATGTGGTTTTCATACAAAATTCTGCGAACGGAGACCGACCCTGGAACTATTTTGGACTTCGTGGCAGGCCGGTCAAAACTTCCCTGCGATGGCAATTCAAAACTACTGAACCGATCTGAATGATTTTGGATATGTTGGTCACTCGGATCGGGGCTACCCGGGAATGTGACTTTTGAGGGATTTTCATGGATTTTGGGGGTACTTTTGGGGTGTTTGAAAATTGTTATGTTTTTCTGTACATGGAAATAATTGAGTTTGTTCAGTATCTCAATTATCTCAATTGACTCAATTATCTCTCAAGCACAGAGGAGGAGTTTGTGACATGTATAAATTCGGTGACTGTGCCTGCATTAAACAGCTCTACTTCCAGCATTAATCCTCGACTCATGTGTGGGGGGATATGCGATACTGGCGATATTTACTTTCAGAATTATTGGAGCTGTGATATTTGGAGAAAAGGGAATCCATGGGGCGATATACTGGTGGTCCGCCACAGTATCAGCAATACAAACATGTATTCCTGCATGACACTATAGCTCTACTAGCACCATTTAGGTGGCCATCCTCCCTCTCCCTCAAGTAAAAAGGTGATTTATTTACCTTTTTCCAGCACCACAAAGGTCTCCTCGCGGCTTGCTCTGCCCCCTTTGATTGAGATCATCAAACTTCATGATATCAGCCAATCCAGTTGCTTTCCTATGGCTATCACGCATTCGCGGCGAAACACCATTCTGTACCAATCTACATCTTCTCATAGAGATGCATTGAATCAATGGATCTCTATGATGAATGTTCAGCACCTCCTATGCAGGGCATAGAGACACTGAATTTCAGCACTGACCCAGGAAGCACCTCAAGTGGCAGTCTGAAAAAGCAGTGTTTACATTAAAAAGGATGCATGGGCAGACTGTAGACACAAGAACAACTATATAAAGCTGTCGTTTTTTCTTCTGACTATAGTGTCCCTTTAAGCAAAATTACATTTCAGTTGTTAAAATAATTTCCTCAAAATCCATCAAAAGAATCCCAAAAGCAAACATTATCGACAAAGGAGAAAAAACACGGGCTTAAAGGGATGAAAACTGAAAGAAAACAAAAACATGGAGAGCACCATGAAATGATGGTACATTGAGCTACACTTAAAGGGACACTGTAGGCACCCAGACCACTTCAGCTCATTGAAGTGGTCTGGGTACCAACTCCCATTACCCTTAACCCTGAGCAAGTAATTATTGCAGTTTTCATAAACTTCCCCCTTGACAAAGGGGGAAGCTACAGTGCCATTTATATACTTGTTATAATATCCATTGTAACCTTTCCGGATACCTGCTATGTTTTCCTGGCACTATAGTTTCCCTTTAAACCTCCAATACGCTGAACTAGCATAGTGAAAAAGCATGCATAAACGTCGATGAGTTCCTATAATATTTTCTAATACCATTCAGCATGTTTTAGGCTATACTTTAAACAACAAGTTTGAATTATTATATATTGCTGAGGTTCACATTGTCCAAATAGTGCTTGCACGATAGATACCGCTTCCAAAGGTTATTGTACAGTCAACAACCCACCTGGATGTTTTACATTAAATTTAGAAAACATAAGTATCTAAACAAGATCCTTGAAGTTGCCACTTCAGAAAAAAGAAAAACAAACCACTAAAGAATGGTATTCAATTCATTTAATAATTCAAAAATATAAACAGGAAATAAACAGAAACAAGAAAAACTAATATAAGAGGAGCTCGTGAAAGAAGGAAAAATCCTGATCTCTCCCCATAGTGCCCTCTAGGTGGCACACTCATTTATATTATAATAATAATTAATAATAATATATAATATACCTTAAATGTGTGTTTCTCTGTGAAAATAAGAACAAATATATATTTCTGACATATTTTACCAGGAAAGATATGTTGGCATTTCTCTAATTTTCAAGCAATAGTTTTTAGTGTATATGTTAAATACACGATTTTTAGAGCTTGTTTTTACCCTATCAACCAATAATAACTATAATAATGATAATCTAAACATAATATCACAAAGAATACAATCAAACTAGAAGACAGTGAGAGTTATACTTCTTCAGCAGTAAGTAAACTTGTTAATTCCTTGTTCTTTGACCGTTAAAACTGGATATATTTTAAGTACATACCTATATTTTGCATTTTTTTTTGTTTAGGGAGAAATAGTATACAAAATAGAAGAAATACCAGAATAGTTGTTAGGCAGATAGGATATGGCAGTATATTTTGAAATGATTATGAATATAACTCACTATGCCTGTCCTGTCTGGTTCTGTTACTTTACTATGTGACAAAACTAGTAAAGATGACACCCAAAAATCCACGTTGCCTAACATAAGGCAGCTGTCCATATTAACCCATTAAATGTAAGCGTCCAGTTTCCAATTTTCCTGATCAGACAATGACAACATTAACTAATGCAATGCTGCCATGGTTTTAATCAGGAAAAGAAAATCACAGTACGTATTGAAACAATTTTCGATTTTTCTGCTTAAACCATTAAAGCATTACTTTCGTTAATGATGCCATGGTTTTAGTCAGGAACAGAAAATTAAGTATGGGAAGAATTTTCTATTTTTTGAGTCTAAAAAGCAAATTATCTTCTCTGCACATT
Organism: Pelobates fuscus; assembly: GCF_036172605.1. NCBI lineage: Eukaryota > Metazoa > Chordata > Amphibia > Anura > Pelobatidae > Pelobates > Pelobates fuscus. The sequence goes on from NC_086325.1 coordinate 105,025,351, forward strand.
GTTAGGGTGACTCATGGTGTTTGAAGTTAAAACTGAACCTTTGCGCGTGTGCTAGTGAGATTGGGTCTACCCAATCTTTACATGGCAGCACAGCTAGCCCAGATCACCCTGTGGCACTCGCCCAAAGACAAAAGAAAGTGGGTTGAGTTAGAGTCTGGACAGATGGGAGTGGATCTCCCTCAGTTCTACATATGGACAGACAAACAGCACAGAGCTCTCCAGAGAACTGACTGTCCAGCCCTTATGGCATCCATCGCCCTGTGGGACAGAGTAAAAAAAAAGTTAGCACTGATCTCTGAACTATCGCCCATGACCTCCTTCCTCAGGAATAGGTCCTTCCCACCTGACATGCACGCTAGGGACTTCACAGAACTAGAAAGAGCCAGTTTACAAAGATTTAAACACTTTTACCCTAACCCAGTGGCCAATGGCTAACCTTGACACCATAAATTGTTTCTGGACTACATTTCCCATGATGCTCAGCTAGCTTTTAGACTTTTAAAGCTAGCTGAGCATCATGGGAAATGTATAAATACCAATCCAAAGTTGCCCCCCTTGAACAGAGGGATGTGTGTAACAATAAGTGCTTAAACGCGAATATTTTTTTTTATTTTTTTTTAAATAAAAATAAAAAAAAGAAATTATATAAGCGGCTCTATACACTTGTGTGGAAATATCCTCTTTTCCACAAGACAATCGTATGAAATACAGTGCGGTGTAGGTGAAAAAAACTACACCTATAAGTGGAACGCTAAAACAGATACAAAGCTTACCAAACGTACATTTTAAGGAGCCTGTGTATAGATACTGACTCCGTAATCAGGCCTGTGTGCGTATTATGGTAGCACCACCCTTCCGCTTCAGCTTGGAGTAGTTCTCATAGATAAAACATAAGAAGAGAGTGAACCAATGTCTAGATTGTGACAGTAAAATAAGAGTGTAAAATAATAAATGTGGTGCTCACCTAGTCCTGAGCCTATTGGTCCCGGCTCTGAGGTGTGTAGGTATGGTGCCAATTTAGATAGGGATGGCACTGCCCATATGGAGATTCCTGGAGGCTCCAAAAAAAAGGACTTGAGCAGGATATCTTGAGTAAAATAACAACATTTATTGATGTACAATGACAAGTAAAAAGATAATATTAAAAAGTCCTTTAAAATGGCCAATATGTGTTTCACTCTCAATAGAGCTTCCTCAGTCAGCTGTAGTGATGGTCCTCTGAATCTTCCATTTTAACTGTCCTTTAGTCCTTCCCCTTTAATGATCCTAATACATTTTGTCCAATCATAGGGTTCAACAGTTTATTCCATGTGTGGGGTTGATGGTGTGTTTTTGTGAACTACTATGTTGATTGGCCGAATTTTCAGCGCTTTTATTTGCTTCAAATATCATTGGTGGACAGTGATGGTTGGCGGAAGTGCCGGCAGCTCGTCGGGGTGGTTGGCGGAAGTGACGTCACAGACCTCTGTGAGCGTCATCTAACCGCCGCCCCGAAAAGGCTCCCAGCCTGTCCGCCCAACCTTGCTGCACGTATATTGTGCGTCCGGGTCAGAGGGAGGGGACTCTAGTAAGAGGGAGGAGATTCCTCCTCTGGAGGGATGGTATGTTGACACATCTGCTCGTCCCGCCCCTCGGGCGTGCCAATGTGATCGCGGACTCCTCCTCCCCCCAACACAGCGCACGGCAATGAACCCCATAGTAAAATAGAGATAGATTTGGAATAAAAAGTGTTGGACATAGGGCAATAGATGAGTATTGGGGAGGTAAGAAAAGGAAGAGAAAGGAGACATAAAATCATTGTGATTTTCATGCATGTATTTATACAAAGATTTAATATGATGTCCTTAATATGTATATATAGTGGCTTACTGTGCATAAAGCGCATTTTATATGGGGCGGGAGGTGAGCGTAAGTGCCTTCTATAGCTAGAAGAGTTAGACATTAGTATGTATACCTATCTAGAAGGCCGGTACAGTAGCGGAGCGTGCAGTACTTTGCTTGTGCCTGTGCATCGCCGTTTCCCTGCACATTAGATTAAGGGTGGGGAAAGGACTTAACAACGGGCCAAATCAGTGGCTTACGGAGCCAGGGTGTAAACAGTGTGATCATTAATAAATAAATAACAAAAGTAAACAGAGCAACTTTAATATATGGACACATTGCCTGAAGTAGACACAAATGCCTGCTGCCCTGAACTTCAGGTGGGTAGGGTGTGCGTGTCAAGCGCTCCCCTTCTGTGCACAAACGGGGTGAATCCCGCAACATTCCACGATGGGCGATCAGCTTCCGGAATTTTCCGCTATGCCTAGGCCTGGAAGAAAGTTGATGCTTCGAATAGAGATGCACCATCTGATGTGTCTTGCCAGCCTTGTCAACTATTAGTTGGCTTAGGCCCCACTTGTAAGGTATGGAATGTTCCTGTAGTAGTTGGAATACTTGCTTGAGGGATCTTCGCCATACCAGGGTATGCCTACAAAAGTCCTGAAAGAGTGCTAGCTTTAATCTTATAAACTCTGCTATAAATTATTGTAATTGATTTTATATGTCTATATTTATATTTTTTCATATAATAAATATCTAAAAGACAAAACTTTATTGCTTCCAAGACAATCTTTATTTTATATAGTTTTCTCAATTATTTATATATGTTAAATAGAGGATCTCTTACTAACTATGTAAAATTATGGCTAAAATATCTGTATGGTTAGCCCTGCTAAGTTCTATGCTTTAACCCCTTAAAGGGACACTCCAGGCACCCAGACCACTTCTGCCCATTGGAGTGGTCTGGGTGCCAACTCCCACTACTCTTAACCCTGCAAGTGTAATTATTGCAGTTTTTTATAAACTGCAATAATTACCTTGCAGGTTTAACTTCACCTCTAGTGGCTGTCTACTAGACAGCCACTAGAGGGCACTTCCTGGTTTATAGCACAGGAAACCTGTGCTAGAGCGTCGCTGGACGTCCTCACGCTATGTGAGGACCTCCAGCGTCGCTCATTTCCCCATAGGAAAGCATTGAAATGCATTTTCAATGCTTTCCTATGGGGAGCGCTAATGCGCATGCGCGGCATTGCGTCTCCCCAGCCGGTGGGCGGGATCAGTCTCGCCCACCGGCCGACGCAATGCAGAGGAGGAGCGGCGGGGGAGGAGGAAGCAACGACGTGGGACATCGTCGCTGCCTCAGGTTTTCACCCCTTCAGCAACCGGGGATTAGGGGGTGGGAGGGCGAGGGGACCTGCAGTGCCAGGAAAACGGATTGTTTTCCTGGCACTGGAATTTCCCATTAAGGACGGCGGGCGTTCTATGCCGTCCTTAGGGAACCGGCTCTAAAAGCCGTCCTTTCTACTTACCCGGTCGCCGGCGATCGCGGTATGGGGACTTACCTGGGAGCCCAGGGAGTCCCCCTCTGTCCTCTTTGGCCCTCATGGGCCATGTGATCGCGAGATCCTTGTGAGGACCTCGCGATCACATGGACGGCATAGCCGACCAAGGCATTGCCAGTAGGGGGAGTGCCTGTAATGACAGGTACTCCCCCTGCTGCCTGAAAAAAAATGAACTAAAGTTAAAACAGTGCAAAAATAAATAATATATACTTAGATCTTTTTTTAGTAGCCACTTAGTCTCAAACACTGGCCAAAATTGGCGTTCAAATTATTTTTTTGCATTTTTTACACACAAACAAATATTAACACTAACTTTGGCCAATGTTTGTGAACAAGTGGCTACTAAAAAAGACTGGACATACCCCATTTGCAATACCTTGGGTTGTCTACTTTTGCAAATGGTATGCCATCATGTGGGTAATTCTCATTCCTGAGCTACCATACGGTCTCAAAGGCAACGTAACCAATCTGGCGAATTTTAATGTAAGAAAACTGAAAAATGTAACATGCTTTATTTGACCCTGTAACTTCCCAAAACACCATAAAACCTGTACATGGGGGGGGGGGGGGGGGGGGAGGGTACTGTTTTACACGTGAGACATCGCTTAATACAAATATGTGTATTTTATTGCAGTAAAAGCAAACAGTATTATGACCCTCACAGTTAGAATGTCACTTTTTTTTAATTCTTGTTTTTTCCCATTTTTTTAAATATTTTATTCATATTAAATTGTTTCATACCAAAATATTTGATGTTAAATGAAAGCCCTGTTTCCCCTGAATAAAATGATATATAATCAGTGTGATTGCACATAATATGAAAGAGGCGAATAACGCCTGAACAGACATATAGCGCAAATCCATGTTTTTGTTTACGTTTTGTTTTGATCACAACGTACATTTGGCTCAGTCCTTAAGGGTTAAGACATTATAGTGGTAAATAAGGGAACCAGCCGTGTTTACAGTACCTTAGACCACAACTTGATTTCTTGCAAGAAACCGAGCTACTGTCTATGCTATGTATCATATGGAGCTTCTGCGTAAGCATCCAATCATTTGACCTACTCCTGCAATGCTTGGCAAAGAAAAAATAAAGAATTATAAAAAAAACAACTGATCCTTTGAATATTAAGATTCTGATGGATTTTTAATTTATTTTTTTACCATATTCCAGATCACTGTAAGAGCGTAGAGACAGTTTGCTTCAGCCCAGATTCTACACATCTGCTGTCTGCCGGTTGGGATCGTTCTGCCATTTTGTGGGAAGTTAAGGTATAGTTCGTGATTTCAGAAGCAAATTCCTAAAATAAACTTACTTTAAAAGTAAACAGAAAAAAGAGGGGGTGTATACCGCGCCTAGAGATTAATATATACAAAAATATACATACATATGTTTTGCAAATGTATCTAGAATAGTTGGTAACATATATATTGCAAATGTATCCAGAATAGGTGGTAACCTCAAAATAAAAATAAACAAAAAGGTAATAGTGCAATACAGTAAATCATTTCAAAAAGTAGTGAAATATAACTATACACAGTCCACTCACATTTAGATGAGCTATAACAGAGCTCGGCTGTGATGCGCTTGGACGGTACAATCCCCGTCTCAGGATATGTGGTTATGGTAAATCCAGATGTTTCCAAAGTGCAATATGCGTAGTTTATATGGAGAAAAGAAATATAGCAGCAAATGGTGAAGTAAGTACTGATAATCTTCCTCAAGGATCCGTTTATATATGCTTTTAGATTGGATAATCCATTGATGGTGTGTTACTGTTACGCTACTAGGGGTGATTTGGGTTGGAACTCAACTGCAGCTTGTAAACGTCCTAATTACAATAGTGAAGAAATGGAGAATCCTTAAGTATCAATATTGTAGCTTTAAGAAAAGAGAGAATCACTGGTAACTTGATTCAACCGAAGTTTTAATAAGTGTCAAACTGAAATGAATTGCATTTAGGAAACAATCCAATAATAAGAAGTGCAAGTATTCTACAACACAAAGTTCAGTATTAAGTATTTCTTCAGAGATGCATTAAGTAACATTAGTTCATGAGAATAATCTTCAATAGGAACAATAATCAAGTAGCTGAGAATATTTGCAAAGCAAGAACAGTTCATAGTGAATAAGCATGATGGGAGTTGTCCTTCATGAGATTAGTAACTTGAAGCACTGAATGTAATTGCAAAGCAAGAAACAGTTCATAGTGAATAAGCATGATGGGAGTTGTCCTTCATGAGATTAGTAACTTGAAGCACTGAATGTAATTGCAAAGCAAGAAACAGTTCATAGTGAATAAGCATGATGGGAGTTGTCCTTCATGAGATTAGTAACTTGTAGCACTGAAGATTTGAGTAAGCAAGCATTAGTTCATTAATAAATGATATTGCAGACAAATAGCTGAAAGATATACTTAAGGTTAATATGGATAGTCCTCCAATAGTCCAGACATATGGTCAACTTGTAAAGTAGCAAAGTATCCGTTCTCCAGTAATCCTTTATGGCATGCAGCAATCCTTGCATTTGCTCAAAGGCTGGAAGGGCTTGTCTGAGCTTGTGGGGAGGTAAGTCTGGTGGAAGCAGTTCCCAGTAGCTGAGCCTGTGGAGCCCACAGAGGCAGCTCACACGTTAGCTCAGACAATCAATCACCAAGCACCCTCCCTCTGGCCCAGTCTCCCTAAATACTGTCAGAGCTGTGTCAGAGGGGGGCGGAGTCCGGCTCCTCACAGCTGAGTGCCAAACCCAGAAGTGTTACTCCATGACAGCTACTTCCTATTTCCGGGATTTTCGGCTGAAACGCACATGTCGCATTGGTAGTGACGCGGTACTCGCGTCGCACCGGAAGTGACGTGGTACACGCGTCATGTCAGAAAAATGATTTGGCGTGATTAATCCGAATAGGGTGATGCTATTGCGCTCAGATGGAACGCACGCAACGCTAAGAGAACAGCGTGCGTTGCGTTCCAAGCGTCATGGCAGCTGAATTAAATCGGAACACACAGAGAATAGGCATTTAGCCCTTCTCTGTGATGGCATAACTGTCATGTTTATAATTGACATAAGACAAAAATATATATTAGTGTCACAAAAACTACCAGAATCATAATTATATTTAAACATAATGCTTGTCATATTAGACAGTTTCTTTATAGATCTGAATTGAGATTGGACAACATATAAAGATGCATTAGTATAGATTATACAAATAGAAATATAGAGAATAAAAGAACATATATACATATATAGGTGCATTAAAATGCATTAAAAGACTAAAAGATCATATATATATGTATATATATATAAAAGCGGAGTTAGGATAGATGTAAAAAAGATTGGAAAAAAATAATAAATTAAAATTATATAAACATTAATGGATATGAATGGTTATATGCAAAAACATAAAAATAAAATATATATATATATATATATATGTTATAAAAATTTATGTTATAAAAATGTCATTAAAAAGACCAGTTCATGCTGTTATAGAAAATTGTAAAGATCAAAATCAGCATTCAACCCATTAGGGACCTTGGGTTGGTTGACCGAGACCCCCGCCTAACCACCGACTGGCCAGTTTGATAAGCCCAGTCAGCCAAAAATCAACCCTTGTGGGACGGTTGTGACCCGAAAACCCGCGCAGGCGGGGCCCTATCAACCCCCCCCCCTCCTCCCTCACACCCACCTATCCCAAATCATACCGCCCTCTCCCCAGGCGCTGCTACGCTCAGAAGATACTCTAAACTAAACACCACCCAGCACCTCCACACCAGACAAGGATCCTCTTGCAGCAACAACATGCCGCCACTGAACCTCCAAATCCGCCTCACCTCCCTCAACGTCAAGGGACTCAACTCGCCCGGGAAAAGACACGGGATCCTGAGATGGGCCAACCGCACGGAAGCGGACATCATCCTACTACAGGAAACCCATTTCACTGACCACAAACAATTCCCACTAGTCAACCGACACTTCAGAAGATACTATTTGGCTAACTCACCGGAAGCAAAAACAAAAGGGGTAGCAATACTGCTCCGAAACTCCTGCCCACTGGACGACATACAAACCCGCAAAGACCCAGCAGGGAGATTCCTCTTTTTAACCGAAAGGGTGGGAACGACCACGCTAACCATATGCTCCTTATACGCCCCCACTACTCCAAGCGCTTCATTCTGGAACACGTTCAAAACCCATCTCAGGAGCCTCTCCGCCAAACACTTAATCGTCGGCGGCGACCTAAACGCGACCCTCACGCCCGCCACAGACCGAAAAACACACGAGGGCAACGCACCGGCCCCAACCAGAAATGACAAACTATATGCGGACTTCCTAACCGACACACCCCTATTAGATGCCTGGAGACTCCAGCACCCATCGTCGGTCGATTTCACCTTCTACTCCCACACACACAGGTCCTATTCCCGCATCGACAGCTTCCTCATATCCCAGGCAGTCCAACCATGGACCACCCATATGCAAATAGGAAACATTGCGTGGTCGGACCACGCCGAAGTGGCATTAACGATACAGATCCCCCTACTGGCGCAGCCCTGGAGATGGAAACTCAACCCATGGATACTTAAAGATAAGGCCACAGTCCACACCATGACTGAACACCTTAAAACCTACTTCGATCTCAACACCGCGGACGACGTAGCGCCAACAACGGTCTGGGCAGCCCATAAAGTGACGATCAGAGGCAAAGCGCTACGGAATCTGTTGGCGCTATATAAATTGCAATAATAATAATAATAATAACTTCATAGCGATAGCCATGGCCATCAAAAAGCAAAGACTACAAAAACTAACAGCCGCCCTGAAGGAACTAACAAGACTCGAAACCCTCCATAAACTAAATCCGTCAGCCCCGCTCCTAGAGCAACTCAAGACGACACGGGAACTTCTCAAACAACTGTCAGCAGCGGACGTGGCACGGAACCTCATGTGGTCCAAGCAACGATTCTATGAAAAAGGGAATAAAGCGGACTCATTGCTGGCAAACTGCCTCAAAAAAAGGCAAGACAATAAGAAAATCTCGAAAATCCGCACCAGGTCCGGAGAAACGACAACAAAACCGGAAGCGATAGCCCACGAATTCCTTCAATACTATACCAACCTATACAACCACACCGCCGCGGGAGACAAAGAGCAGAAGGAGACCATCTCCTCATTCCTGAGGCCCCTCAACCTACCCTCCCTTCCCAACATAGCGCAAGCCAAACTGGAAACACCAAGGAAAAGCCCGGGAACAGACGGCTTCACAGCTATCTACTACAAGACGTTCCAGGCCATACTGATACCACACTTATGCAAAGCTTTCAACTCACTGCTACAGGGGCACGAACTACCCCCAGACATGCTGACGGCCAACATATGCCTCCTGCCCAAGCCCGGGAAAGAACACCTCGACCCAGGACATTACCGTCCTATTTCACTCCTCAACACAGATCTGAAGATACTAACAAAGGCCCTGGCCAACCATCTCAACCCACACCTTCCATCACTGATCCACCCAGATCAGGTCGGCTTCATCCCCAAAAGGCAGGCGGCGGACAACACCAGGAGAACATACGACACGATCTGGTACGCCAAATACAGAAATATCCCATCAGTAGTGCTATCCCTAGACGCCGAGAAGGCATTCGACCGCCTTCTCTGGCCATTCATGTACGAAGTACTGGCTCACTTGAAATTCCCACCGGGATTCCTGAACATCATACGGGCAATCTACAACCGACCAACGGGGAAACTCCTACTCCCCCACGTAGAAACCCAAACGTTCAATATCACCAACGGGACCAGACAGGGGTGTCCCCTCTCCCCGTTACTCTTCGCACTCTCCCTGGAGCCACTGCTCCAAGCTATCCGCACTCATCCCGCCATACAGGGGATACACATCAGACGAGAAACGTACACCGTGGCAGCCTACGCAGATGATGTTCTCCTGACGTTGACGAATCCCGTCCCCTCATTGCACGCCACACTCTCCCTCATCACAGAATACTCAACCATATCGGGCTACAAAATTAACCTAACTAAGTCGACACTGATGCCTATAGCAGCAACTCCACAACAACTTCATCTGCTCCGCCAATCATTCCCCTTCAGCATCTCCACGACAGCCCTTACATACCCAGGCACCAAATTAGCCCCAACACTGGAGGACATATACAACCTCAATTACCCGCCACTCCTCAAGACAGCCTATTCAGACCTGCAACGATGGGACAAACTGGGGATAATGTGGTCCAAGCAACGATTCTATGAAAAAGGGAACAAAGCGGACTCATTGCTGGCAAACTGCCTCAAAAAAAGGCAAGACAATAAGAAAATCTCGAAAATCCGCACCAGGTCCGGAGAAACGACAACAAAACCGGAAGCGATAGCCCACGAATTCCTTCAATACTATACCAACCTATACAACCACACCGCCGCGGGAGACAAAGAGCAGAAGGAGACCATCTCCTCATTCCTGAGGCCCCTCAACCTACCCTCCCTTCCCAACATAGCGCAAGCCAAACTGGAAACACCAAGGAAAAGCCCGGGAACAGACGGCTTCACAGCTATCTACTACAAGACGTTCCAGGCCATACTGATACCACACTTATGCAAAGCTTTCAACTCACTGCTACAGGGGCACGAACTACCCCCAGACATGCTGACGGCCAACATATGCCTCCTGCCCAAGCCCGGGAAAGAACACCTCGACCCAGGACATTACCGTCCTATTTCACTCCTCAACACAGATCTGAAGATACTAACAAAGGCCCTGGCCAACCATCTCAACCCACACCTTCCATCACTGATCCACCCAGATCAGGTCGGCTTCATCCCCAAAAGGCAGGCGGCGGACAACACCAGGAGAACATACGACACGATCTGGTACGCCAAATACAGAAATATCCCATCAGTAGTGCTATCCCTAGACGCCGAGAAGGCATTCGACCGCCTTCTCTGGCCATTCATGTACGAAGTACTGGCTCACTTGAAATTCCCACCGGGATTCCTGAACATCATACGGGCAATCTACAACCGACCAACGGGGAAACTCCTACTCCCCCACGTAGAAACCCAAACGTTCAATATCACCAACGGGACCAGACAGGGGTGTCCCCTCTCCCCGTTACTCTTCGCACTCTCCCTGGAGCCACTGCTCCAAGCTATCCGCACTCATCCCGCCATACAGGGGATACACATCAGACGAGAAACGTACACCGTGGCAGCCTACGCAGATGATGTTCTCCTGACGTTGACGGATCCCGTCCCCTCATTGCACGCCACACTCTCCCTCATCACAGAATACTCAACCATATCGGGCTACAAAATTAACCTAACTAAGTCGACACTGATGCCTATAGCAGCAACTCCACAACAACTTCATCTGCTCCGCCAATCATTCCCCTTCAGCATCTCCACGACAGCCCTTACATACCCAGGCACCAAATTAGCCCCAACACTGGAGGACATATACAACCTCAATTACCCGCCACTCCTCAAGACAGCCTATTCAGACCTGCAACGATGGGACAAACTGGGGATATCGTGGATGGGAAGAGTCACTACCATCAAGATGAACCTCCTCCCACGATTCCTCTACCTCTTCCAGACACTACCCATTCCAATATATAAACCAGACTTCAAACGCCTGCAGGCGGCCATAGACAAATTCATATGGAAAGCTAAACGGCCCAGAATACGCAGAGCCACAATGTATATTCCTAGACTCAGGGGTGGACTAGGACTACCCAACTTTCAACAATACTACAACGCAGCCCAACTGGCCCACATCCAGCAGTGGCACGCCCCCCCTGGCACCAAACGCTGGGTAGACCTGGAACATGACATCTTGGGGTGGGACCAACCCTCCTCATATATGTGGGTGCCGTGCACACAGCGACCGCTACCACCACCTACTTCGCCGGCAGTCACCCACACACTCACCCTCTGGGACAAACTCAACCCAAAATACGACCTATCCTCCTTCCTCTCTCCGGTAACACCAATATATCGCAACAAATTTTTCCCCCCAGGCATTGTAGCGAAGCACTTCCTAGCATTTGACCAACGAGACATCTCAAGACTACTCCACCTGTATCGCCAAGGGGCAATCTTCCAATACACTGACCTTCCCGACTCGGAAACCCTAACCACAGCAGACCACTTCCGATATATACAACTCCGTGACCTTGCGCAACAACCAATGATCAAACAAGCAGGCACCTCACCCCCGACGGCATTCGAAAAACAGTGCTTCGACGCACCCTTACAATCGGGGCAAATCTCCGCCCTATACAACACACTAACGACCCACACCTCGCAGCTCAACCTCACGTACACAACCGCCCGGGAGCGTGACCTGGGACCGCCAGAAGAACCGAGCGACTGGGCCGAGATTTGGGAAGCAACAAACTCCTTAACAGTTTGCGTCACGCACAAAGAACAGGCATACAAGACACTACACCGGTGGTACCTGACACCACACAGACTCTACAAAAAACCTGACGACGGGTGCTGGAAGGGATGAGGCGACACCGGCTCCTACCTACACTGTTGGTGGACGTGCCCGAAACTCAAACCACTATGGAGTAAAGTCAGTCACCTCATAGAAACGATAACAGAAAAGCCAATCACCGCACAACCATGGACCATGCTTCTCAACAAACCGCTAGACTCACTCACAAGGAACGAAAACAAGCTAACAGCCCGAATCAACCTGGCGGCGTGATGCACAATAGCAGAACTATGGGTCGACCCCAAAATCCCAACAATCTCAATCATCATAAACAAAATCAAAGAAACCTGGGACCTGGACGAACTAACAGCACAGGTAAACGACACATACAGAGCGTTCCATCGCACATGGGACCCCTGGGACATGAACCAGGCAAACCTACACGCTGACCCAACGAGCTAAAGCACAAGATCGGAAGCTAGTAACCATAGCAGACCCCATCCCAAGACGACCCCAACATATCAAAGCCAAACAGGCTTCAGGCGTATGACTGTCATAACCAAAAACTGTCATGTATTCTCTATGAAATCTGTCACAAGACTCTTCACCCCGTTTTGCCTTCTGTATCCTAACCCCAACGATTATAAAATCTTGAAAATAAAGAATTTACAAAAAAAAAAAGGTCTAATCGTTCTGCCTACATACTGAAGGCCACACGGGCATTCTAATAAATAGATCTCATTTTTGCTATTACTTGTAATAACCTCTTTTATATTATATATTTTCCCAGTGTTATTTGACCTAAATTCAGTAATAGTTCTCTTTGTTGTTTTGTTTTTTTTGCATGCCATACAACAATTGCACTTATAGAAACCTTTTTTATTCATAAAATTATTAACTTTATTTGGACTATTCTTTGTGAAATTTTTTGTTAAATGCATCTTCAAATTTGGTGCTCCTCTGAATATTATTTTTGGTTTATCAGGGATTATTTTTCTCAGGATCTCATCTTCCTTTAATAAGTGCAAATGTTTAGTTAAATTTTTTTTCAAATATTTATTTTTATTATTATAATCTAATACAATTGGTAAAATAAAATCAGAATTGTCTTGATTCACTCCAGGTTTTGTTTTATGTATGAGCTGATTTCTATTTATTATTGCCGTTTGGTTGATTGTTGTCTCAATATTCTTAGTGTTATATCCTTTTTGTATGAAACTCTCTTTTAATGTATTTGCTTGTTTAAGAAAAGTCGACGTATCTGAACAGTTTCTTTTAAGCCGCATTATTTGGCTTTTTTGTATACTGTCTAGCCATATTTTATTGTGGCAACTGTCAGTGCTTATATAATTATTTACATTTACATCCTGGTCCTCCCACTCTGCCATATAGAGGTTGGCATAACTGGGTGCAAACCTGGTACCCATAGCTGTTCCTGTTTTTTGCAGATAAAAAACATCTTTAACCCCGTAAGGACCAAACTTCTGGAATAAAAGGGAATCATGACATGTCACGCATGTCATGTGTCCTTAAGGGGTTAAACCAAAAATAATTATGTTTTAAAATTAGGTCTATGCCTTCGATTAAAAACTCAGTTTGTTCTTGAGGCATAGAATCATCTCTCTCTAAAATGGATCTAATAGCTTGACACCCTTTGTCATGTTGTATGATCGTATACAATGACTGTACGTCACAGGTGATGAGTTTATAGTCTTCTTTCCAGATAATATTTTCCAATTTTTTTTAATAAGTCTATCGTGTCTTTTAGATATGATCTCGTTTGTTTAACGTATGGCTGTAACATTATATCAATGTATTCGGATAGGTTAGAAAGAAGCGATCCTATACCAGACACAATTGGTCGTCCCGGGGGGTTGTTTAGATTTTTATGGATTTTTGGAAGGAAATATATGACTGGGATCTTAGGGAATTGTATATTTATATAGTTATATTCTTTGGTATTTAGTATTCCCATAATTATGTTTTAAAATTAGGTCTATGCCTTCGATTAAAAACTCAGTTTGTTCTTGAGGCATAGAATCATCTCTCTCTAAAATGGATCTAATAGCTTGACACCCTTTGTCATGTTGTATGATCGTATACAATGACTGTACGTCACAGGTGATGAGTTTATAGTCTTCTTTCCAGATAATATTTTCCATTTTTTTTTAATAAGTCTATCGTGTCTTTTAGATATGATCTCGTTTGTTTAACGTATGGCTGTAACATTATATCAATGTATTCGGATAGGTTAGAAAGAAGCGATCCTATACCAGACACAATTGGTCGTCCCGGGGGGTTGTTTACATTTTTATGGATTTTTGGAAGGAAATATATGACTGGGATCTTAGGGGATTGTATATTTATATAGTTATATTCTTTGGTATTTAGTATTCCCATAATTATGTTTTAAAATTAGGTCTATGCCTTCGATTAAAAACTCAGTTTGTTCTTGAGGCATAGAATCATCTCTCTCTAAAATGGATCTAATAGCTTGACACCCTTTGTCATGTTGTATGATCGTATACAATGACTGTACGTCACAGGTGATGAGTTTATAGTCTTCTTTCCAGATAATATTTTCCAATTTTTTTTAATAAGTCTATCGTGTCTTTTAGATATGATCTCGTTTGTTTAACGTATGGCTGTAACATTATATCAATGTATTCGGATAGGTTAGAAAGAAGCGATCCTATACCAGACACAATTGGTCGTCCCGGGGGGTTGTTTACATTTTTATGGATTTTTGGAAGGAAATATATGACTGGGATCTTAGGGGATTGTATATTTATATAGTTATATTCTTTGGTATTTAGTATTCCCATGTCTTTTCCCTTTTTTAAGTACATATTAAATTTATTTTTTATATCTGTTGTTGGATCTTTTTTTAGTTTAACATATGTATTGCAGTCATTTAATTGTCTCAGGGCTTCTACTTCATATTTTTCTTTAGATTGAATTACAAGACCTCTGCCTTTATCGGCGGGTTTAATTACTATTGAAGTGTCATTGTAAAGATCTTTAACAATCTTCATTTCCCTTTTAGTCATATTTGGTCTATTTCTTATTTGTCTAGTGTCTATGGCTTTTAAGTCCTTGCATACCTTTTTTTTTCGAATATATCCAAGGCACTGGATTTAAAATAAGCAGTATATATAATATGGATGAGCCTTTAATTGTCTTTGATAACCTACCAGAATTACTTAAGCAATTAGAATTTTCTCTGACAAAAGAAATAAAATTAAGGTGGGAAATAGCAACATTGACTAAATATATAGAAGAAAAGATAACTCCTAGAGGTCTTAGACTTTTTTAAAATGCCCACATCAGACACTGAAAATAAAAACTTCATGGAAGAATGGTACAATCATTTAGAGTTTTGTACCTTAGGATTGATGAGGAGTCTCATCAAAGTTAAAAGCGAAAAACTCTCTATAATAAACAAAAAAAATAAAAACACTAAGAGAACAATTAATTCCCTTTGGTGACACGGAAGAATATTACAACTCATCACAAAAAAATTAAAAAACTGTGGAAAAAAATGTAAATAGATATAAAAAGGATAAAAATCCCAAAACACAATCGAGACAAATATGAATATGCACAAAAACAAGTTCGAACTTATAATATTAAAAAAACAAATACACAAAATTGATGGAAAAACACTGGAATGCACACTAACACAAATACACAGGGAGGTCATCAATTTAGACCCAATAGATTCCAAAACAAAGAGTTTCATTAAAGAAAATACTCTCACAATAATCACTATAGATCACCAAATAAATCTCCTATAAGACATAACACAAGATACGACAGATTTCACACTAAATACTATCAGAATACTCACTTCCACAACAAACCACTTAAAGTCAAACCCACCCACTATTCAGAAAAATAGAGGAACAAGCCAAGCACAAATATCCTACACACCACGGTGTCTCCGAATCCCCTCTTATTGTAAGACCTAAAACACATAGGTACACACATATACCAGACTCCCCTAAACAAAAAAAGAAATAGTAAATATTCATGGGAAAAACCAAAGAAATCAACAAATACAAACATTTCCTCTTTTACAAGTCCTTAATGAGTCAATTACCGGCATCTGTGGGGGCAGGTATCCACTTGGTGGAACGCACGTATGACACGCACGTTCTTGCCGACCTCGACGTATGCGGAAGTCCGGTCCGTGGTCCACTTGGTGGAACGCACGTATGACACGCACGTTCTTGCCGACCTCGACGTATGCGGAAGTCCGGTCCGTGGTCGAGGTCGGCAAGAACGTGCGTGTCATACGTGCGTTCCACCAAGTGGATACTCGCCCCCACAGATGCCGGTAATTGACTCATTAAGGACTTATAAAAGAGGAAATGTTTGTATTTGTATTTTCACACCAACTGAGGAAGCCAGTTACTGGCGAAACGCATTTTGGACTAATTTGAAAGACTTATTTTATGCTAATTTGATTCAGTAGAATCTTTTAAGTTATTTGATTTGTGAATTTAATTTTATTGAATAAATTACCTTTTGATTATTCTTGGAGACCTCCCTGCTTGCATCTCTACTTTTACATTTGGGAGTGGAAGAAACCAGGAGGAGATAAAGAGAGGGTAGTGGATCCCCTTTTAAAGATCCCAAGGCGTCTACCACTAGAGCCAGGTGACCTTTTGGCTCTTTATTTGTGAGTTGGAAATTTATACAATTTCTGTGCTACTTTTTATTTCTTATTACACATGTCTGCACTATGATTTGGTTGTTTATTACTTACAGGACATTGTAAATACGGTCCCATCAGCATACATCTTATTATCGTTTGTACAGGTATTTTCAGTGCTCCACTTATATTTGTTCTTTGCATGTAACCATTTGTGAAGGTTAAGGGAACCCTCCACTTAAGTGTAGAGCCTGATTATACTTAGCTGTAAGAGTGTGCACGTGTTTTGTTTTCACAATTTTCTACAACAGCATGAACTGGTCTTTTTTTTTTTTTAAAGATTCTTTATTTTTCATTTTTCAGTTTTCATGAACAAAAGTTAATGAACGTTTTTACAGAAAAAAGAGGTTGGTTAGTTAGGGGGTTACAATAGGATACAAAATATTTTTAGTAGAACATGTTACTGGCATTGTGTTTTGGTATCTCTTATAACATTTTCTTTTGAGGACCTTGAGTCAGGAAAGCTACGTGTGTGACCGTTCAGATCGTGTTATCTGTGGTCAGGTGGAGTTACAGGGTTCCAGGGGTGGTTATGACGCGTCCATCGAGGTACCTGTTCCGGGATATTCCGGTTATTAGAGATAGTTGAGGTCGTAGGGTCATTAGCCAGAAGCTTTCAGTGGTGGTCGTCCCATTGTTGGGGGGATGGGGATATCTGTCTGGGGGAGTGTGGCCTTCGAGTCGGTCAGAGATTGTGGTTGTGTCAGTAGGGCCAGGAAGTTAGGATGGGTGTTACAGGGAGGGTAGTGTTAGGTAGGGGGGTAGTTAAGGGGGAAGGGAGAGGAACTGTGGAGAGGTGAATAGGGTGCTGCTGTCCTTCTGGGTATTCCCTCCGAGCCCAGGGCGGTGGGGTTGGGTTAGGGGTGGGTTGAAGCTGTGCGCTTCACCCTAGTCGTGGTTAGGGTCGGTGGTGTAGGTCGTCGGGTCTGGTATGTCACCATGGGAGGGCATTGTTTCCGTCGAGCCATGGGTCCCAGACTTTGTGGAATGATTTAGGGGTGTCATGTATCTGTGCTGTTAGTCTGTCCATGTCTATGCTATCTGTGATTTTCGTGTGTATTTGAGGGTGAGTGGGTATACGTGGTGTGGACCAGTTTTCGGCGATTGCTCGGCGTGTGGCTAGGGCTATTCTTGCTATGAGCTTATTTTCACTACGGGTGAAGCTGTCCAGGGGTTTAGAGAGCAAAAGGGCCCACGGGTCAAGGGGTACTGGTTTGTTGAGTAGTCCGGATAGGAGGGTCGTCATAGTTTTCCATAGGGGTGTAAGTTTAGGGCATGTCCACCAGCAGTGGAGGAATGTGCCTGTTTCTCCGCACATTTTCCAGCAGAGGTTGGTGGGGCTTTGTTTCATGGCCTTCAGGCGGTAGGGGGTGAGGTACCATCTGAAGAGCATTTTGTATGCCTGTTCTTGATGGGTGACGCAGATTGAGATAGATTTAATGGATGCCCATATGTCGGCCCAGTCCGTGGAGTCCACGGGGGGTCCGAGATCTTTTTCCCACGCCGCGATATATGGGAGGGCTATCTGAGTGTGGTGTGTGGTTAGATTTATGTAGATAGATGATATTTGGCTCTTCCTGGATGGTGACTGAAGGGTGTCTCTTTCAAACCCGGTCAGGGACGAGGTGGCTGCTATGCGAACCGTGTCGGTCGCTGCGAAGCTTCGGAGTTGGAGGTAGCGGAAGTAATCAAATGTGGTTAAGGTTTCGGGGTTGGGGAGTTCTGTGTATTGCAGGAGCTTGCCGTTAGGATAGAGGTGTCCCAACCTAACTATATCGCGGTCTTCAAAATGGGCGTAGTGTTGAGGTGTGAGGCCAGGTTGGAACATTTTGTTGCGGAGGATTGGGGTGAGGGGCGAGAGGCCTGTGGACAAGTCAAATTTGTCGCTGAGTCGGTCCCAGAGGTCTAGGGAGTGGGTGATTGCTGGGGAAGTGGGGGGTGGCAGTGGCATGTATTGCCTTTGGAGCCACATGTATTGGGAGGAGTGGTCTCGGCCAAAGATGAGATGTTCCAGGTCTACCCATCGTTTGTGTGCGGGGGGGAGATGCCAATGTTGGATTTGTGTCAGGTGGGCTGCATGTAGGTAGTGTGTAAGGTTGGGGAGGCCTAGACCTCCGGAGAGTTTGGGTACATATAATGTGGCTCTGCGGATGCGGGTTTTTTTCCCGTTCCAAATGAATCGGTCTATGGCAGTTTGTAGTCTTTTGAGGTCAGTTTTATTGCAGGGGATGGGTAGTGCTTGGAAGGCGTAGAGGAATTTGGGTAGGAGGTTCATTTTAACGGAAGCTATTCTTCCTAGCCAAGATATGTTCATCTGTTTCCAGCGTTCCAGGTTTTGGATTGCTTTCTGGAAGAGTGGGGGATAGTTGGTTTTGTATAAGGCGGTGGTGTCACTAGTGATTTGGACTCCCAGGTAAGTGATTGCCGTCGGGCAAATCCGAAAGGGGAGGTCTTGTTTTAGGGAGTGGATAATGGGTTCTGTAAGGTTGAGCGGCATGAGGTCTGATTTAGTGGCATTGAGTTGGTATCCCGATATCTTTGAGTAGTCTTGTAGGGTTGTTATGAGGGTGGTCAGGGTCGGGATGGGGTCAGTCAGGGTGAGGAGGATGTCGTCTGCGTATGCTGCGATGGTGAATGTGTCGTCCCTAATTTTGAGCCCTTTGATGTGTGGGTTGTTACGTATGGTCTCTAGCAGTGGTTCGAGGGATATAGCGAATAGTAGAGGGGACAGGGGGCAGCCTTGTCGGGTTCCGTTCAGTATAGGGAAAGAGGGGGGGGTGATATTGGGGATTAGCAGCTGCGCGGTCGGAGTGTGGTACATGGCTTGGAGAAAGTGGGTGAGTTCTTGTGGGAATTTGAATTTGCGAAGGACTTCGAATAGGTAGGGCCATAGAAGGCGGTCAAAGGCCTTCTCGGCATCTAGGGAGAGTATGGCGGTCGGGAGGCGTTTATGGTTGGCTTACCAAATTAGGTCTATGACCCGTCTGGTGTTGTCTTGTGCTTGTCTGTGGGGGATGAAGCCTACTTGGTCTGGGTTGATGAGTTTCGGCAGGAGGGGATTAATGAACTGGTCTTTTTAATGAAATTTTTATAACATAAATTTTTATAACATATATATTTGCATATAACCATTCATATCCATTAATTTTTATATAATTTTAATATATTATTTTTTTCCAATCTTTTTTACATCTATCCTAACTCTGCTTTTATATATATATACATATATATATATGATCTTTCAGTCTTTTAATGTATTTTATTGCACCAATATATGTATATATGTTCTTTTATTCTCTTTAGTTCTATTTGTATAATCTATACTAATGCATCTTTATATGTTGTCCAATCTCAATTCAGATCTATAAAGAAACTGTCTAATATGACTATATTTGGATGTAAAATATATTTTATATATTTTTTTTCCCTTATCACAAATACATATGATATACATCCATTCAGATTATGTCCAATACGTTATATCCCCTTATGAACTGTATAATTTTTTGGTTATTTAATACACACTTTGTTGTTACTACCACTATTGCCATTTATATAACTAGTATTATGTTTAAATATAATTATGATTCTGGTAGTTTTTGTGACACTAATATATATTTTTGTCTTATGCCAATTATAAACATGACAGTTATGCCATCACAGAGAAGGGCTAAATGCCCATTCTCTGTGTGTTCCAATTTAATTCAGCTGCCATGACGCTTGGAACGCAACGCACGCTGTTCTCTGAGCGTTGCGTGCGTTCCATCTGAGCACAATAGCATCACCCTATTCGGATTAATCACGCCAAATCATTTTTCTGACATGACGCGTGTACCACGTCACTTCTTGTGCAACGCGAGTACCGCGTCACTACCAATGCGACATGTCCGTTCCAGCCGAAAAACCTGGAAATAGGAAGTAGCACACCATCAATGGATTATCCAATCTAAAAGCATATATAAACGGATCCTTGAGGAAGATATACCACACTTCTGAAGAAGCCCTACCAGGCGAAACGCGTTAAGTGGACTTTTATTTCCTACCTGTTATGATTTTCTACATGTTTGTTATATATTAAAGTATACTTTTTATAGATTACTTTTATATTCAACCATTTTATTTACTTCCTGGATCCTGCACATCCTTGGTGGGGATTATACCACCCAAGCTGTTTACACTAGAGCAGGCTTTATGCTCTAGCAATTGTAAGTACATTACTATTTATTTTTTTCAATTATCAGTACTTACTTCACCATTTGCTGCTATATTTCCTTTCACCATATAAACTACGCATATTGCACTTTGGAAACATCTGGATTTACCATAACCACATATCCTGAGACGGGGATTGTACCGTCCAAGCGCATCACAGCCGAGCTCTGTTATAGCTCATCTAAATGTGAGTGGACTGTGTATAGTTATATTTCACTACTTTTTGGATTGATTTACTGTATTGCACTATTACCTTTTTGTTTATTTTTATTTTGAGGTTACCACCTATTCTGGATACATTTGCAATATATATGTTACCAACTATTCTGGATACATTTGCAAAACATATGTATGTATATTTTTGTATATATTAATCTCTAGGCGCGGTATACACCCCCTCTTTTTTCCATTCTTGTTATCCACTTACAAGGTCTTGGGAAGCCTTGTCTTGTATACTGCAGCCTGTTCACCATTCACAATAGTGAGCACCTATTACTCTCTTTTTCTTTTAAAGTAAACACCCTATATAATTATAACAAACAAACCTCTCAAATCACATCAACTTTCATTTGACTTAAGTTACATATTCATAAAGTTCAAAGAGGACTTGGCACCAAAGAATAACATTGGTGTAATCCAGTCAAGATACATAGAACTAGGGCAGAGCTGGCCCCACAATTTTCATTGGTCTTGGTGGTCAATTAGGTCAGATTTTTAGTATTACACTAGACCTGGTCTTCTCAGCCCAACTGTGTATCTAGTGACCCCTTGGAAATCATGGTCCAGGGAACTCTCTTATATGCTAAAGTCATATTTGTTCAACAGAGTGGCCAAAATGTGAAGACATTCCATGGACATACAGATGTCATCCAGTGCAGTGCTTTCTCAACGACTGGATCAAGCATTGTAAGTGTTCAAACTCAAACTTGACTGTCCTAATGTGATGATCTGAATGAGTGGCTAATGGCAGCATGTTTATGTAACAGTGTGCCAACAGTAACAGTTCACATATGTGGCATTAATTAGACCAAGCTTTGTATTTTTGTTAGATATTGCTTTTTTATTCAAAGTAGGTGTCCATGATTTTAGTAAAATTGAGGAAAGTGGATGAAACATATTTGATATATATTTTGTATGTAGTCTTTCCGTTGCTTCTTATCTGTGCCCATATTTATTCACTTGTTTTCACCAAAATATTTCCTACTGCACTTCTTCCATAACTTTATTTTTATGCTACACTTTTTTTGGGGGGGGGGGTCTGTTTTTTTTTTATAAACAGATGTGCAAAACTGGTCCTTTTCATTCTGATATTTTGTTCCACCACTGTGAGTTCTGGGTTTTCTGAAATTTGTAAGAGGCTTTCACATTCTTCATTTTATAGAAAAACTTTTTTCAGTGTAAGATTGCGAAAAAAAAAATATTTTTAAAGTAATCAATGCTAAAACCAACAGGAAAAATATGCAAACAAGAGAAATAGATAATAATTATTTTGACACACTGCATAAAAGCTGAAAAAGGGGCATCACTGAATAAAGGATGGAGCTCCAGGGCTAGAGTTCACTCTTGCGAGATCTGGAGCGGTGCCGTGGTAACCACGGCAATGCTCCATGCTCGCGAGAGTAGGACCTAGAGGAGCTGCAGGCTGAGCTCCCAAGTCCTCTCTCCCTCCCTCTCTCCTTCTCTCCCCTGCCGGCTGCCAACACATTGCCTGAGGACTGGGGAGGGAGATCACTGATTCGTGAAGGCACATTGCAGGGCTGGCGCTTGGACAGTGCCAGCCCTGCATTAGGCGGCAGGGAAAAGCCTTGGGGGGGTGCATCTGCCCCATTGCCCCCCCCTCCGGATCTGCCAATGCGTAGAACATATGTGTAACAAACGCTGGTATAGTAGCTATTCATTCATTTATTTTCTCCCAAACTGCCTGAGCCTGAGTGATTATAGCTGCAGTTCGGGTGTTGAGTTGAACGATTCTCCAAATGAATGACAGTCTCCCAAGTGTATTCTCCCAGTAAAGTAGACAGGTACCCAAACATCAGCCGAAACTAGATGAAGGGTGTAACAGGAATGATTTTAATGGGTGCCACACTGGCTTTTATGCAAGTCCCCATGCAGGGGGCACTCCCACATAGAACTTGTGGAGGACAGGGACACAAAGTTTACAACCAATAATAATACAGTGACAAAGTGTGACACTCCCAATACAAACAGATAATTCCCTCCTCTACCTTTGAGATAATTGAGTCAGATTAAGTTCTAACTCAATTATCCCCAGGCAGAAAAAAAACACAATTTTCATAAAACTTGAAAAGTACCCCAAAACACATAAAATCACCATAGATGTTATATCACCTGATAGCCCTGATTTGGGTGACCAAAAATCACCCAGATCAGTTCAGGGGTTTTCGAATTTTATGGAAGTCCAATTTTGACCGACAGCACACGAGGCTCCTGCCCAGAAACAGTTCCATGAGTTAAGGTTGTGCGGCCGGTCTATTTCGACAAGTCTTAAAAACGAATAAATGTACGAACGGCACTCCCTGGCTCATAGTAGCGATTGTTCCCTTGGGGAAACTACCGAACAGCGCTCTCCTGGCTGTTCAGGAAAAGGAAGCAGGCGTTCGTACAGTTGGACCAGTGTTCGGGAAGTCGAGTGTCCGATTTTAGTTCCAGACACTTGACGACCAAGTCCTGCTACCTCCTTTTGTGCGAACAAGATGGCCACTGTTTTCTCCTGAATGTGGCGTTCGACTATACGAACAGCGACCACACATGGAGAGCGCTTTATTGACTGTTCTCTTTGAAGATAATGAGCCAGGAGGGTGGTCGGTGTTTAGTTGTTACAGCTACATAATGGAAAAAAGTCAAATAACTGAAATAACACTGTAGTTTCTTTACAATGTTTTCTATCTTGGTAATAATGGCTTTTGTTCCCTCTTTAGGTAGGCCTGTTTGACAATTCTAGCTCCACAGCCCTAGTCTTGTGATATCAGCAATTTACTGTATCGCTTTAATCTATGAATGACAAATTGTTCTTGCTAACAAGAATGCATGCCCTATTATTATACTATATGACCTAGGTTTTCTTAACTTTATTTTACATGGGCAGCTATAACATGTATATACTGGTAATAGATATACATTATGGTATCTAGTCCTAGTAGTGCATACCTTAGCACTAATATCTGTAGCTTTCACTTTAAATGAACATGTCAATTGGCAATCTTAACCTTCGCAATTTTATTTGCTTGTTTTTGTTATTGGTGTTAACTGGAATATTAGCCCAGATTGTTTATTGGCGCTCCCCACCTGATCACAGATACTGGGTGGATGTTGAACCGTTCCTCATGGGCTTAGACCTCCCCCAATTTTAAATGTGACTCCCCAAAGAGCACATGGCCTTTAAGGACTACGTGTCCAGCAACTCTAATCCCCATTAACATCTGGGACTAGGCAGCACCAAAACTTTCTCTTAGCAAATTTCCCTCCCCAATGACACCGGTACTCTGTAACAGGGCTTTCTCACTTGGAATGCAGGCCAGGGACTTTAGAGAGATTGAACACTCAGGTCTCCAAAGATATGTTCACTTATATATAGACAATGCCATAGTTACATCCGATAGGCTCAAAGAGCTCTGACAACAAGAGATTATTTCCGCTACCTACAACTGTGCAATTTCGCGACCACGAAGGAGGTGAGGGCAACTGCGTCCTACCCACTAATATTCTTTGAGAGATCATGCTTCCAAGAGAAGCTACCAAAAGGATTGATCACTCTCCTCTGCAACTACCTTAGTGAGAAATCTAATGATTTGGGGTGCCTTGATGATCCCCCAGAATTCTGCCAAATTGCATAATCCACAAGCCGGTCGCCTACGGGACCTCCAAAGGTATTGAATCAAGCAATAATGTGTGAGTGTATGTCAGTCATAGTGTGAGTATGTGTGTCATGGTGTGTATATGTGTATGTGTATGTCTGTCATTGAATATGTGTGTCTGTATGTTATTGTATGCGTGTGTATGTCTGTCTGTCATGGTGTGCATGTGTGCATGAATTTATGTCTATCAGTGTATGTGTTTGTCTGTCAGTGTATGTGTTTGTCTGTCATTGTGTGTGTTTGTCTGTCATGGTGTGTGTCATGGTATCTGTGTGCCTGTGTTATGGTATGTGTGTGTCATGGTGTGTGTTTAGGTGACCAGACCCCTTTCCGTTCGCAAGGGAATGGTGGTTTTACTCACTTTTTATTTTATTTTTTTACGCCGTGCAAGTCTTCCCTCAACTGGCCCTGCCTCTAAATTATCAAGCTTGATGATCTTAGTCAATCCAATGTTTTCCCATAGGATTGGCTGCAAAACGCTGCACCAATCAGCATCTCCTCATCTCTATGGGGAATGTGGAGAAGCTGAATGTAGGTGCTGCACATTGTGCAGAACTGACACAGGAAGCACCTCTAGTCTAAGTGACGGTCACTAGGAAGCAATGTAAACACTGCCTTTTTTTCTGAAAATGCAGTGTTTACATTAAAAAGTCTGCAGGGACAGGCTATAGACACCAGAACTACTACATTAAACTGTAGTGGTCCTGGTGACTATAGTGTCCCTTTAAGAATTTGGCACCTTTATATTCAACAGCAAGAATTGTATTTTTGTTGTTGAATATAAAGCTTTGTAAGTTTAAAAAAAAAAAAATCTGGCTGCTAACTTTTTTTTTTAACTGGCTCCTAGATTCAAAGCAAATTTGTCAAGCCCTGCTTTAGCACATTATTCAGGTGGTATACCACCCCTGTGAAACAATACTATATAAAACAGAGCCCCACTGACCCCTGCTGGCGCTCCTGTGGTGAGAGAGGAAACAATATACATATGTGGTGGTAATGCCCCACCATCCAAAATTAGTGGAGCAGAGTAGTAAATTTAAGCCCCCAGATTCTGCAAAAACAATTAGACCTAGACTCCCGACCTACAGATTAAACAGGAGGCAGTGGCGTACATACCAGGGTCGCAGCTGTGACGGGGCCCAGCCCACTAAGGGGCCCGGCCGCCCTGTGAGCCGGTATGCATGCCAGTGTGGCCAGCCTCTTCTCCTGGGGGGCCCAGGAGCTGGCCCTGGTGTCACCGGGCGGGCGGGCAGGCAAGCTGGCGGGCGCGCGAGGGAGCATTCAAAGTGCTCCCTCACGCGCCCGCTAGCCTGCCCGCTGACCGGCCGCCCAGCAACACCACTGGACCCCAGGGAATCCACTCAGCACTCCCAAAGGTAGGGTGGCTGGGGGATTTTTTTTTTTTTAAACGTATGTGTGTGTGTGTTAGTGCGTGTGTGTGTTAGTGTTAGAGTGTGTCAGTGTGTTAGTGTGTCTGCTACTGAGTGTCAGTGAGTGTGTTTGTTTGTCTGTTATTGAATGTGTCTGCTAGTGAGTGTCATTAAGTGTGTTAGTGTGTGTGTTTGTTACTGAGTGTGTTTGTGTGTGTCTGTTAGTGAGTCTGTTTGATGTCTGTTAGTGAGTGTGTGTCAGTGAGAGTGTATGTTTTGTAAGTGAGTGTGTATGTGTGTGTCTGTCAGTATGTATGTATGTCGCTGAGTGTGTCTCTGTCAGTAAATGTGTGTGTCTGTTAGCTAGTGTGTATGCGTCTGTTCGTGAGAGTGTGTGTATGTGTCTTCAGCACTTACCTTTCTCCAGCGCGGGACTCCCTTGGCGCTGGGGATCCCTCCGCCTCTCAGCTCCGAATGCGAATGCGCGGCAAGAGCCGCACGCTCATTCAAACCGCCCATAGGAAAGCATTACTCAATGCTTTCCTATGGACGTTCAGGGTCTTCTCACTGTGATTTTTACAGTGAGAATCGCGGAAGTTCCTCTAGCGGCTGTCAATGAGACAGCCACTAGAGGCTGGATTAACCCTCAGTGAAACATGTATGTTTTCAGCTGCAGGGTTAAAACTAGAGGGACCTGGCACCCAGACCACTTCATTGAGCTCATGTGATCTGGGTGTCTGTAGTGGTCCTTTAAGTGTGTGTGCATCTGCATGCACTGGTGTACATACCGCGGTCGCAGGGGTCGCAGCCCTGCGACCAGGTGCCTGCCGCCATGTGTTGCGGCCCCGGCCTGCGCAGAGTATGTGCGGGGGGCCCACAGATCAATTTTCGCACCGGGGCCCCAATGGGTCGTGTGTACGCCACTGCGAACGAGGGAGGGGATATTGGAAAATCTGATAACCTGCTGTATAGTATCAGTAGGGGCCTCTCTGCATCTTCAGTGTCCAGACTCCAGGATTAATTCTGCCAGTGCAGTGCCTCTGTCTTTCCAACTCTGATCTCCTACAGAGTCCTGCTCCACGATTCCCAGTTTCAGACAGTTCCCTCACTGACACCACTAGTCCCCAATGCCCTACCACTAGTCCACACAGGGCCGGCCTTAGGGGTGTGCGAGCTGTGCGGCCGCACAGGGCGCCATGGTGCAGGGGGCATGTCTGTTAGCCGCAATGCTAACAAGGCATTTGCCTTGGGCGGCATTTTCCAGGGGGCGGCAAAAAAAGCCGCCCCCAAATGCCCAAGGCAAATGTCTTGTTAGCCTTGCTGCTAACAGACATGCCGGGCTGCTGGGCGGTCGTGCGGCTGGCGAGGGAGCACTTCCTCTGAGCTGTATGCTCAGCTCCCTCGCGCGCCGCAGAGTGAGGCTGGGGGCCGGAATATGACGTCATATTCCGGCTCCCAGCCTCACTCTGCGGCGCGCGAGGGAGCTGAGCAAACAGCTCAGAGGAAGTGCTCCCTCGCCAGCCGCCCGCCCGCCCAGCCCAGCAGCCACTGGACCACTAGGGAGGAAGAGACCCCCCCCCCCAAGCATTCCCAAAGGTAAGGAGGCTGGGGGGGTGTCTAAATAAATTTAAAAAAATGTGTTAATGTGGGTGAGTGTGTGTGTGTCTGTTAGTGTGTGTGTGTGTGTGTGTGTGTGTGTGTGTGTGTTAGTGTGTGTCTGTGTCTGTTAGTGTGTGTGTGTGTGTGTGTGTGTGTGTGTATGTTAGTGTGTGTCTGTGTATGTTAGTGTGTGTCTGTGTCTGTTAGTGTGTGTGTGTATGTTAGTGTGTGTCTGTGTATGTTATTGTGTGTCTGTGTATGTTAGTGTGTGTCTGTGTATGTTAGTGTGTGTCTGTTAGTGTGTGTGTGGCTGTTAGTGTGTGTGTGTCTGTTAGTGTGTGTCTGTGAGTGTGTTTGTCTGTTAGTGAGTGTGTGTGTCTGACTGTGTGTGTGTGGCTGTCTGCCTGTGTGTGTGTGACTGTTTGCCTATGTTAGTGTGTGTGTGTGTGTGTGTGTGTGTGACTGTCTGCGCGTGTGTGTGTGACTGTCTACGCGCGTGTGTGTGTGTGTGTGACTGTCTGCCAGTGTGTGTGTGTGTGTGTGTGTGACTGTCTGCCAGTGTGTGTGTGTGTGTGTGTGTCTGTCTGTGTGTGACTGTGTGTGTGTGGCTGTCTGACAGTGTGTGTTTGACTGTTTGTCTGTGTGTGTGTGTGTGGCTGTTTGCCTCTGTGTGTTTGGCTGTCTGCCTGTGTGTTTGTGTGTGGCTGTGTGTGTGGCTGTCTGCCTGTGTGTGTGTGTGTGTGTGTGTGTGACAGGGTGTGTGGGAAGGGGTAAGGAGTGGGGGAGGGGGGAGGGGGGGCGCTGTGAAGATTTTTTGCACAGGGCGCCCAAATGCCTAAGGCCGGCCCTGAGTCCACACCACTGTTTTGTTCTTCACTGAAATTCAAGCACTCTGAGATCATTTATAAGAGATGTTTCTAACTAAAGTTCCAGTGCTCCACAATCACTTGCTGTGCTGGAATTTCAGCGATTGGCACCACCCCATAGTGAGAAATCAGTGACATTTTGACATGTTAAGTGATTGCCGAGTTCAAGCACTTCAGTGATGAACATCTGAGAGCTGTGCATAGCTTGCCATTTTAGAGATGTTTTGACCCAGTCATCTAGCCATCACTACTTGTAGTTGCTTATTTATTGTGGAAAAAGATAATAGAAATGCACCATGCAATAAACAAAATAATATACAAGGAAAATAAATCCATTTAAAGGCAAAACAAATAACGGGGGGACATCACTAAGAAAGAAACTACGCCTTTCATGTCAAACAGAAGTCACTTCTTTGGCAAATCTAGACATTTCACTATTTGGCCCTTGTCAAAGTCACTAAAATCTTTTTTCGCTTGCCCACTTTTCTTGGTTTCAATGTTGTGGTTGATCGGTGTATGCTTAAGCACCTGGAACTCTATGGACATCAGAATTTATGTTTTTGAGTGAACTTATCCAAAGTTCTATCGATTTATGCAGTACTCAACAGTACTACAAAAGCTTTTAAAGCTATTTTTAGGGACATTGTAAATAAATATTATTTATGTAAGTAAACTGTTTTGCTGTCCTTTTCTTGCACAGTGTCAGATTGATTTTCTCTGTAAATCAATGATGTATACCTGCAGTTTCTAGATCACCTGAGAATCTCCATCTCTTCTTCTTTATATTGCACATGGATTGTGTTTGTTAAAGGAGATTTACATACAATTTTAGGAAGTGTATGAGAGTTATATAGGTAGTTTATATGATGGCTTGCAAAGTTTTCCACTTGTTTCCTTTGTATTTATCGAAGGTCAGGAAAACAAAAAAATAAATAAAAAACCTACAAATCATCAAATATTTTTTGTCGCTTTCTTGCAGGCCACTGGATCTTGGGATTACACAGTTCGGCTGTGGAATTTACAAAGTGATGGACCAGTCAGAATACTGAAAGGACACAGGGGCAATGTTAGCTGTGTGTGTTTCTCTGTGTCTGGGATGCTGGTAAGATAACATACCCCATCTTAGACAATTCATTATTAAAACACAGGCCTGAAAACAGATTATTTCACAATACATTTATTTACAGTCAGGAACAAGGTCCAGTATAGACTGTTATACCATAAATATTGTTTTACATATACACAACAAAAAATAGAGGGTGTCATATTATTTCCCAATTTAAAGAACAACTGTCATTTCTCTGGAATTTAAACCATTAATAAAACATTTACAGGGACACTATAGTCACCAGAGCAACTACAGCCTAATGTAGTTGTTCAGGTGAATATAGTCAGTCTTTTTTACATTGCAGCCTAGGAACACCTCTAGTGGCCATTCTTTAGACGGCTTCTAGAGGTGCTTCCTGAGTCAGTGTTGTGGATTGGGAACCTGCACTGTGCAGGAAATAAGGTATGTTTTCTTACCTTTTAACGCACCTAAATGGTGGTTTTACCACTAAAGGGTCAAGAATACAAGTCTGACAGAAGCAAAGACACCATATTACCATTTATAAACAGCCATCCACACTAAAGGTTTTTGCCCTAATGAGTTTTGGTTAGTGCAATGCTCCATTGAGTTCTTTTACACAGTAGATGTTCTCAGGCTTATGTTTACATAAATTAATTGTAAAACCTATAAACCTAAGGCAGTGGTTCTTAATGTTCTTTTGGTATAGGTCTAAATCAGTGGTGTATTTTGGATTTATGCTGCCCTAGGCACGACTAAATTCGGGAACCCCCAAATCTAAATTTGACCCCCCAATTCGTGTCAAGGCCACTTTTTTGACTGACAGACACATGCCCTCATTGATACATGCACTGATATACACTCACTGACAGATACACAGTCATTGGCACACACTGTTTAACCAACACACACTCACTGACAGACACACACTCTCAGATACACATAAAACGACATACACACACTGACACACACTCACAGGCACACCCATTCTCACTGAAAGACACACACACTTTCACTCACTCACAGACACACACACACTGACAGCTACACTCACTCACTCACTCACTCTTTCACTCACTCACAGTAAGGTGGACAGCCCCAGAACACAAGGCATTTGTCTGGGAACTTGGGGTGGCATTTTTTGGCGCCCCCCTGAAAGTGCCACCCTAGGCAAATGCCTTGTTTGCCTTGTGGTAAATACATCCTTGGCTTCTGTGCTATAGAAACGTGAACATTGATTATTATATAATTTATTTACAGACTGAATAGGTTTATTCATGGATTAAAAAATGAGAATTCAAAGTGATTTGCAAATGTAAGTTCAAAATACCCCAAGTGAAAAAGTTAGCTTCAATTTGGCTACTTTAACCTTACATTTGAAATTCACTTTGCATTCATCTTGAATTCTCTCTTTAGTGAATAAACCCAACATTCTTTTATTGTCCAATGTTGGGAATCTTCTGTGTGTGTGTGTGTATATATATATATATTAAAAGGCCATTAGGCCTGTATTTGTGGGAGGAGTTATGTCCCCTACTTAAACTCTGAGCCCCTACTCACCTCTGCCGTTCACGCTGATTGACTCACCATAGCAACCAGCACTTCCGGTCCAAGATTCCCGCCAAAAAGTTTCAGTCACTGCAGTGTCCACTGCCTCCGACCTCTGGTCCTTCCACGCGGCTTCTCCTCAGACGCGGTACCCGGCTTCCGCTCACGCAACCGGCACCTACACGTAAGCACCACATGGGAAATAACGTTCTATTATTTCCCCCGTTTGGGCCTAAAAACGCGGGGATAGGCTCCCTTTTTATTATCAATTACCCTTTCGTTGATTCTTCTGTTCGTGCAGTAAATCAGTCGACCGCTGCCTGCATAATTCATTTGTTACGTTTCATCCATTCGTGCGGAAAATTAGTCGACCGCTGCCTGTCTTATGCATTCGTTTAGTTCTTACGTTCGTACAGTTAAATAGTCGACCAGTCTGCCTGTATAGTGCATGTCAAATCCTCATACATTCGGTAGTAAATTACTATACCGTTCGTACATACGAACGGTCTAAACACTTGGCTTAGCAGTCACCATTTCGTCTCTCATGTCATTCGTATGGTTTCTAAGAGGTCTTTCACCACTTTGTTCACTTAGTCTTTCAGGTAAAGCAGTTAAATCATTTAAATAATTTGTTAACATATTCACATGGTCTCTATGCTGCTGCCTGTTTTCACTTAAGTCCTCTCTTAATTTTAAAGAACCAATCACTGTGTCACCCCCACTCCAATTATTCAATAGTTACTAACCAACAGGTCACAGCACTGGCATAGCCATAGTGCCACTTCTCTATGCCACCACCATACACGTATTCAAACGTTACTTTCTCGTAGTATTTGTCCACACGGTTCTCTACCTCGTTTTGCCACTGTCACGTACCTTGTACATACTATTGGCATGCGCAAGACCCACCAGCATCTATCTTACCCTTAGGATACCTTGGCCGGATTACCTTGGTAATACTCATTACTCATCCCTACTCATCTACGAAACATTGCATCACACATTAAGCCTGAAGACAAATCCTTAAGGTTAGTATCCACGTGTTTCACGTTCACCTGTTAAGAGACAAGCCCCACCAGGGCTAGAGAACTGGTGCACAGGGATAGGTGCGGACCTTAGCAACCCAAAGTAAAATATATCGGTCCCGTGAGGTGTACACCCCACTTCACCACAGAGATTCGCCCAATGGCCCAAATCATAGTTAGCCGCCTCGCTCGCCCTTCTTTAGGGCTACAGTCAGGGTTTCACAGGTCACGGCCACACGCATTTGAATCTTTTACTGTAAACGAGAGGCCAACATCCCGCCACTACGTATAGTGGCCACGAATCCCCCCGGTCCAAATCATAGGTAGAGACTCTCACCGCCACTTGGCATTAGCAGGGCCTCACCTGTCACTGCTGTAGTTCAGTTTTTCGCCTCTGCACTAGTCAGCAAGCCAGTTCTGCGAAGGTCTTGATCTTCCTCCCCCTCATCTCTAATAATTCTTGTTCCTTTTTTCAGGAATCTATCCCTATCGATAACCTGCCCTTGCAAGACGTACTTAGCAATCCAGCCAGGCCTGGGTCCCCAGAAGTATCCCTCATCCCCTCTACCCACCGGTTCCTGAGATCATGGACTATTCCGAAACTATCGGCAGAACTAAGGCACAGGGGCATCCCTTTCGCAGCCACAGCCATAAAGGCCGAGCTCTATAGACTGCTGACAGCTCAAGCCAGTGATCCTAGGCCCGACACAAGCTCCTCAGACGCAACTCAGGAAACCTTGTCAGCCATCCTGGCTAACCTCCAGACCCTGAATCAAAGGCTGTCTAAGGTGGAATCAGACATCGGGACTCCAGGTGACCTACCAGGCCCTTCAGGTTCTCCCCTGGTAATCCCTAACCTGTCGAGTAGCACTAGGAAGGAACTCCAATCTTTATTGGGGTCCCTTAACTTCGCTATGCAGATCATTCCTCAGGGCAGATCATTCGCCTCTAGGCTGCTGTGTCTCCTACATGGGGTGCCTGACACCGGTACTATTACCTCAAACGCACTGAGTGGAATGGAGTCTCACTGTTCATTCCCCGCTATCCGATCAATCTCCAACAATTTACACCGATGCAGCAGCACACACCAGATTCGCCGCAATTTTTGGCAACCACTGATTTAGGGACAACTGGCCCACAAAGACGGCTGCCTTGCCGGCTTTTAGAGAAATGTCCGCCTTGTTTGAGATTTTCCCCATCGTGGCAGCCGCTTATACCTGGGGTCATCTATGGACCGGCAAGGCAGTCAAATGCTACTCTGACAATTCAGCAGCCTGCGATATCATTAACAAGGGTCGGTCCTCCTCGTTAACCATCACGAGGTTGGTACGCAAGCTGACTTGGCTAGCAGCAACGGCTCAGTTACACCTTGTCTGTGAACACATCCCTGGCATTCGTAACACAGCTGCTGACGCTCTTTCCTGCTCTCATTTTCAGGTGTTCTTCCAGCCACTCCCTACCGCCCACAACCTACCATCCAGGATACCATCATTCCACAAGTTAATTATGGACTCACCGCACTACTACGTCATACACAATCATTCACGCACCACGCACTCTCAACCAACACCACTACCACTTACGCCAGGGCATTGACCATTTTCCACAAGTTCTCTGCTGGATTCCACGTACAAGGCGATTTCTCCATTAAAACCATGGTGGCTTTTGCCTTCTTCTGTCACTTACACCTTAAATTATCGCACAACACCATTAAGCTTTATCTCACCGGGGTGTAGCACCACGTTCTCACCAACTTTCCCAATCACACACCTTTACTTGCCTCGTATCCAATCAAGCATATCCTTAACAGTATTCATAAAGTCACAGGCGCCCTACAACTAGCAGACTGCCTATTGATGGGCCCATATTCAGACAATTCAGCAACCTCTTAGATGATTCCCCTTTTGATTCTCAGACAAATTCAGTTATGAAAGCCACCATATTCAATGCCTTCTATGGCTTTCTTAGACCTAGAGAATTCACTGTCATCCGCCAGTCAGATGCCACCTTAAGTTTTAAGTTTTCTCACCTAACGAAAGTCAATGACCACTACGTCCTTTCATTACTAACGTCCAAAACAAACCACACCAATCATCCCACTACTATTACTCTTTTCCCTACCGGGCATGCCTGGTGCCCAGTTAAAGTACTTGAAACATTCCTAAGTTCTCACCACATGCACTCACCTAACACTCCACGACTACTACTACTCCATGGGCACCCTCTCCCCACAGCCAAGTTCACATCTCACATCAGAAAGGTTAGGCTTCAACCACGCTTCCTTCTCCGGTCATCCTTCCGGATAGGAGCAGTTTCATCAGCATCTAGCTCTAACACACCAGTCCACATCATCAAGAGACTGGGTCGTTACCTATATCCCACGACCGGAGAAAGAACCAAGACAAGCTTTCAAATGTCTAGCATTATAAGACGCAATAAAGTGTTTTTTTTTTTGCCCTCTTTTATTACAGGCCTACTCGTTCATTGGTTTCGGCTCACTTCAACCAACAAGGCATCTTCTAATATATTCCATAACCAATTAAATTCCGAGCACAAGTTAAAAGGCCATTTGGCCTGTATTTGTGGGAGGAGTTATGTCCCCTACTTAAACTCTGAGCCCCTACTCACCTCTGCAGTTCAGGATGATTAACCCCACCCACCTGCAGCCATCACTCATTACATAATCATCAGCTTAGTAGGCCCTCTTTTATTACAGGCCTACTCGTTCGTTGGTTTTGGCACACCTCAGCCAACTATGCATCTTCTAATATATTCCATAACCAATTAAATTCCGAGCACAAATCTATATATATATTTGTATGTTGTCTGTAAACCTTGAACCAAGATTTAATGTATACTTGTAGAGGGATTTTTTTGAGATATGAAAACAATTATTTATTCATACCATGAGCTATTCAAATGAAGGGGTATCCACTAAACTGTGAACTGTAGTGAATAATATTGCCAGTTCTGTTTAAACTAAAAAAAATTGTAACGGAGCTCCCTGTACCCCTGGCTGGGTATCTCCGCCAAGGACCGCTTCCTAGCTGGAACAGGGGACAAACCGCAGCACTTCTGCCCACAGTCGCTGTGGCTTGACTGGGGCCCTGGAACTGCTCCTTCCTGGAGCCGAATGCGGAATTAGCTCAAGTCCTTACAAAGACTTTCCCCGTAGAATCCCCTGCAAGCTGAAACAGCAGACACATGAGTAAATCTTTTTTCCCTCCAATAACAGGACGACACACAGTTTTGGAGTGTAAGCTGGAATGGATTTTAATGGAGGCACAGAGGCCTTGTATGCAAGTTTCACAACAAGGATGACACCCAGGTGGACCTTGTTGGGCACAGGGACACAAAGGGAATAAACCAATAAAAACAGTCATACAGTGAGACACTCCCATACACAAACAATAGAATCCCTCATCTGTGCTTGGCAAATAGAATCAGGGAACTGTACTAATCTAACCCAATTATCCCCAAGCACAGAAAAACATACAATTTTATGAAACCCCACAAAGTACCTTTAAAATACATAAAACCCCATAAAAGTTATATCCCCTGTTAGCCCGATCTGGGTGAATAACATATCCAAAATTCACCAAGATCGGTTCAGAAATGTCCTGAAAGTCATAGTTTTGACCGACCGTGCACATGTTCCTATGCCCAAAATAGTTCCAGGGAAATCAGTGATAAGTCGGTCAAGTTCGGTAGTCTTTTACAGGTTTCCCTGCAGGGCCCATAGTCTGTGGGCAGGAGGCTGGCAAGCAGGCTTCTCCAGGAGCTCGTGGCAAAGTCGGGTAAAAAGGGGAGTTTGCCACAAAAATGTTGTTCAACTACATTATGCATGCATGTGTCAGAATATAGGGTTTATTTTAAAGAACTTATGGTACTCTGTGATGGGACTCTGTCCAAGCAATGCCATTGATATTGGAATGGTAACAGTCATGTTTCTATTGCTTCATTAGGCCTCTGGATCATGGGACAAGACCATTCGTGTTTGGAATACAAACAAGGGATCTCTCATCTTTCTATTAAAGGGACACTGTGGATGGTTGAGGAGTTTGTCCTTCTCTCGAGATGGTATCCTGCTGGCCTCCACAGGCCATGATAAAATGGTAATAACAAAGAGCATGTAAAATGTGTAGACTTGATGAACAATGAATAAACTATAATTTCGGAAATGCTCTGTTTTATAGAGATAAAACAAATAATAGCACTCATGGTGAATGGGTAGGCAACTGTCAGCACTTCAGATGTTGTGGACTACATCTCCAATAATGCTTTTACAGCCATAAAGGTGGCAAAGCATCAAGGGAGTTGTAGTCCACAGTCCGAATGATAGAGGAGAAATGACTGCTTTTAGAACAAAAGGAAACAATTGTGGAATAGCGTTAAATGATACACCTAGTTTTTGTGTGTGTTTTTTTTTTTTTTTTATACGAGTGTATTCTCTTTTAATAAAGCAATTCAGTGAACTAGGTAGTGGGCTTTGTATTGTGTAATTCCCATGTTAGAATAGAGAACATGAACTTTCAGCTCTAATAAATATTGAGTGTCCAAGAAAGTGTCTAAAGCACACACTCAAAATTCAGAGAACTGCTCTAAATTCTGCAAGAAGTTGCCTCAACATTTTATTTCTTACATAAGGAATACTGGAATTTACATATATGCATGCTTTGTATATATTTTAATCAACATTAGATTATGTGTGATATCAAAGAACAATATGACAGGATACTGCAATACGTGGCTATTACCAAATACAAAGAAATGGATGATATAATGTTTATGACTTCACATATGTTCTGTCCATGGATGCTGAAAACGCTTTTGAGAAGATCAATTGGTCAGCCTGTGTCAAATAATCATAATACCCTAGGATTAAGTCTGAGAACATGGGAATGGACGAATGATTGGCAATATAACAACACCTCTGCATTTATCTTCTGTTTCCTCATATGAATCCAATCACCTCATTACCAGCCATAATTGGCAATATCTAATCCTACATAATAGCATCCTAAGAAGCCTTAGCAAATCATATTCTACCAGAGCTAAAAAAAAAAAAACCAAAAAAAAACAGTATGGTCCTAAACAGGTGTGGGGCTAAAAGAATTTAAAAGATCATTTTTAGATTTGTATTTAGTGTCTCTTTAAGGCAATGCATATATGAACATATATAAATACATTTTTCCAAGCAGGAATAGATTGAAATGAAGACGTGTGTAGTGCTGAAGTAACCAATTGTTCAGGCAACATACTTATATCTTCGTGTAATAAATGCGGAATGTTAGGTTTTATTATATAAGAACGGGTTATTCAAATGTTATTCTGAAATTCTTCCCCTTCCCCCCCAGTGATCCAGTGAGTAACCAGTGATCTGAAAACTCACTTAGGTAAAAATTAGGCAAAATCTATTTTGTGAGGGTATTTATGCAATATCAAGACCTGGGGGTCACCATCGTCTGACATCGGGATTTCTCCCTAAAATGTCTCCAATTACCCATTTCTCAGATTACCTCAAACATCTAGAGCAGGCTTCCCCAAACACAGGTCCTTTAAGACATTACTGAACTACAACTCCCATGATTCTATGAATGAAATACATAGGCTGAGAATCATGTGCATTGTAGTTCAGCAACATCCGGAGGGCTGGAGTTTGGGGAAGCCTGATCCAGTGCTTAGTCAAGATTCCTCCAGACATTACAAGACAAAAATTAAATGTACCCTGAGAAGAGATTGATCAATATACATGCTAACAATATGTAGCAACATTATACAAGTTAATTATGGAGGAGAAAGACCAGGTTAGTGTAGACCAGGCTAATCAAACTGACTCCCCAGAGGTTTCTGAACTACAACTTGATGGATTCTCCAGCCATCCATTGCATTTAAACAATTCTGGAAGTTGCATACCATTTATACCCAGAAGCACAGAGTTTGAGATCCCTGGTGTAGACATATCAAATAAATAAAAACTTTACATGAAAATATTACTTAATATTTAAAAAAAAAAAATCAATTATTTATTTTATATCATTTAGGTAAGGCTTTGGGACTGTGAGAAAGGAAAATGCATCAAAATCTTAAAGGTAAGAAAATGTAGAAATTATGTGGTTAACCTAAAAAATAAATAAAAAAAATACACTGAATTATTTGCTATACCAGGAGCTGTATGGAGTTGACAAGTGAATTTCACATTTTAGGCTAAACTGCAAAAGGGTTCCAAATTGGTTATTTTGGCCTGAAATGTACCATTACCTGAACAATTCCGGGCTTCATAATAGCATTTACATAAAATTCTGGCATGTAAATTTATAATTCAATAACACTATAAGTGACACAGCAGTAACATCACTGCTCAAGCCAAATGATGTCAAACAGTTGTCAGCTTATTATAGGTATACAGATTTGATCTATGGTATTATTTTATTACTTATATAGCGCCATCAGATTCTGTAGCACTGTACAATTGTACTGGAAAAAGCCCCAGCAATGTGTAACTAGCAGGAGAAACCAGCTCCCAGCCAATCATCACCACTGAGGCTGGATGAAAGTGACGATAATGTGAAGTGGTCATAGTGCTTGGATTAATCCTTTACCTATTATAGATAACCATGGCTTCTTAAAGGACCACTCTAGGCACCCAGACCACTTCAGCTTAATGAGGTGGTCTGGGTGCCATGTCCTTCTAGGGTTAACCCATTTTTTCATAAACATAGCAGTTTCAGAGAAACTGCTATGCTTGTGAATGAGTTAAGCCTTCCCCCTATGTCCTCTAGTGGCTGTCTCATTGACAGCCGCTAGAGGCGCTTGCGTGCTTCTCACTGTGATTTTCACAGTGAGAGCACGCCAGCGTCCATAGGAAAGCATTGAGAATGCTTTCCTATGTGACCGGCTGAATGCGCGCGCAGCTCTTGCCGCGCGTGCGCATTCAGCCGACGGGGAGAAGAAGCGGATCGGAGGCGGAACGGAGGAGGAGAGCAGGAGATCTCTCCGCCCAGCGCTGGAAAAAGGTAAGTTTTTACCCCTTTCCCGAGCCAGGCGGGAGTGGGTCCCTGAGGGTGGGGGCACCCTCAGGGCACTCTAGTGCCAGGAAAACGAGTATGTTTTCCTGGCACTAGAGTGGTCCTTTAAAGTAGAAACTGAGCCCATGTTTTTCTGGCCACTAAATTCAAATAGAAAGTGATTTACCTGCAAAATTCAGAAGTATATAACCATGAAGCTTAAAAGTCCTGTTAACAGTATTTTTCTTTCCTTTCCTTTAGAGAATGATTGACATGGTACACACATGCTCATTTTCACCAAGTGGGACTCTCATCTTAGCTGGATCTGCAGGACTTTACCAAAGTTAAAATGAATATAAAGTCAGCTGCTTTATTAAGGGAACACGTGAAAACCCATGGAAAATGACCGTCCCAGCCACTTCGTGGATTAGGACACCAAATTACATAGTTACATAGTTATCTTATGTCTTAATACAATAAAGCTAGTTTCTGCTGTCAGGTTACATTGTTGAGTCAGGAGCTATTTTCACTTTTCCTTAAAATATTTATATAGTACTTTTTGAAATTGGGTGTGTGCCCTTGTTATGATTCTGTTTTTGCATGGGTGAGGAGTACCTGAAATCAAACCTTTGAAGAACAGAATTTAAATGTGGGAGGGGGAGACAAACCACAACAACTTGGTGGGATCATCTGCTTGAACAGAGCTCGTAGACTGCTTCACATGCAGAAGTACATAAAAGAAAGACTTAGCGTGGTCAATAGCATAGCTGTGTGCATACCTCTAATAAGGAAGTATTTTAGTGGAGTGAAGGGGTGTGGCTAAAGAGGCAGACTTCTGGTGTAGCATACTGCACAATATGTAAATCTATATATTTATTTACATAATGAGGCCAATACCCATCTAATGCATTACAATTGTATTGGTACCTAGAGTATCCCTTTCAATAGCATTGAAATAAATTACTCTCAAGCATACAGGAATAAGCAAACATTGTAATGTCCATAAAATCGAAATTTTTGTAAGAAGCAAGTCTCTTTGGAAATAGAAGTGTTTAGACTTTAGCTGGGAGCAAGCGATATACCAATTGACAAAATAATGTCTTTATATGCCTGGGAACAATTTAGACTTGTTTATCATATTCCCTGTTCAGACTAGTAATTTTCCCATTGCTTGTTCAAATGTTGCCATGTTTTTCTTCTCATGTCATATGCCACAGGTCATAGGTTTAGATCGCATGGTTGGAAGAACCCTTGAGAGAAGCAAATAAAGGCATTGCATTTATTTTAGTTTTCATACAGGAGAAAAGCCCACAGACCAAAATCTCTTATGTTTTTATTGGTTAAGTACCCTAATAAAGCATTAAATTTTATCAACGCAACACATGGTGTTACCCTTTTTCTGCACTCCTCCTTAGCTCTTTGATTTGGCCTGCTTGTGGACACTTCCCCACACAGGGCAAACCTCCATGACACTAAACAAGTCAGCGTGCCAGTGTCTGAACAGAGTGAAGTCATGTCACTCCATAGCCAGTGCCAGCTAGTGAGTTGCATACGCAATCGCAACTGTGGGCTGGAAGTTGTTTTAGATATAACAGTTACCCTTTAAACCACTCTCAAAGCACACACCAACACAGAGTGAATAGACAAAAAAAATTTTTTAATCAGAGCATGAGTGACTTATGCCTTAACTGCAAATTTGCGCACCGCGTAAAGACGGTCTTTTCTTTGCTGTTTTCTTGTCCGTAGGGATTCTTCGTGCTTGTTCAGCCTACGTCTGAGAGCCCTAGTCTTCTTTGGCCTCAAATCCAAAGGCTTGTACTTCTTTCCCTGTTATAATGTGAAAGGGAAATAAATAAATGTAAAACTATTGCTCAAAACCAGTGTTGGATGCACCAGGTTACCTGCAAGGCCTACAAATATTACCTAAAAACCCGTTCATTCCTGATATAATCATAAAACGAAGTGCACCTGTAAGGTGCGGATAGACTTCTTAATCAACCATCTGTTGTCACCTCATGCTACCCTATTTGTGATGTGCTCTGAGCAAGTGGTAGCCAACTCTGCACAGTGCTCCCATAGTCACTAGTATTCTAACCATTTAACATCAACAGGTTTGTGAATAGAAGGTTTCGTAAATGCACTATGGACAGATATGGCTAGCCATTGCACTTACTGCATATTATGTGTGTGACTAAAGGAAATTGTATGAGTAAGTGGGAAAGAGAAATTAAGTTACACACTTATTAATGCTGTATCAGAATATCAAACAAGTGTATAGAAGGCTACAATAACACAAAGTTACAGTGGAAGCAAAATCTGCCATCTAAAAACAGCAGCTCAACTTTCAGTGACAGCACATTCTACAAAGAACACCATATTTAACTTGAATCTTGGCTAAAAGAGCATTTAAAATATTCTAGACACCAGATTTTATTTCTCGCCACCCTTACGTCAAGGGATTCTCCCCCCTTTTTAATTACTGGTATTTATAAAATCGCCAACAGATTCCGCAGCACTGTACAATTAGTGGTGGACGTACAACATACACAGACAAATACAAAAAGGTAGTGAGGGCCCTGTCTGTATGCCGATATCTAGCAATCAGTTTAAGATTATTAAAACGATATATTTGCATCCATGTTTTCGCAGCATAATACACCCCACACTATATCAACCCCAGATTAAAGTATAGGAATTTGAAATCTCCAACTCCTTGTTTGAGTGAAGTATACAGACCACAGTTACACACCGCTATGCACAGCAAGAGACCTTTTTAAGTGCAAGGTAAAGTAATTGGATCTAAAAATTGGCCATCTGTATATACCAGACTACAACTGCTGAGAAACGGTGTGTGTGCGCGCGAATGTGTGTGTGTGTGTGTGTGTGTAAAGGCATGGATCTGCAAATATATAATACAGACTTAAGATTCAGGTGGAACAAGAATTTTAATATTTGTTCTATTAAGACCACATACAAAACAAGGTCAAGGGGAAAATTGTTAACTCTAATGTGCTTCTCATTACAGCCATCTAAGGTGGAATTAAGTCGACATTTGGCTAAAGCACAAATTTAATCATGAAATAACAGACAACCCATTATGAAAATAAACATTTTATAATCTGGTAGATCAGATTACTATGACCACTGCACTTTGTACAGAAGTGTCAGCATACAGATCAAGATTTCAAAAACAATTCTATATAAAAAGGTTAAATTTATGCAGGTTCTTTGACTTTTACAAGCTAGATTATTATTATTTTAAAGCTGCTGCACATGGCTAATCGTAAAATACAATAGATGTTGTAATTGGGCAAATTTTACACTGCAACCGGAATTTTTTTTATAAAAAGATCCTAAATTTGTAGATGTCAATATAAGACAGAAAAAGTGAGGTGGTGATTAAGCAGAGTTCAGACACAGATGCATATGTACAACAAGCAACTAGCACTGGCTTACCTTGTAAAACTTCCTCAGATTTTCCTTTTGTGTCTGGTTGATCACAGTCAGGACTCTAGCAATGGATTTGCGGACAACACGGCTGAAAGAAAAAACAAAAATAAAGATCAGAAATGTGTCA
This sequence comes from Pelobates fuscus, assembly GCF_036172605.1. Classification (NCBI taxonomy): domain Eukaryota; kingdom Metazoa; phylum Chordata; class Amphibia; order Anura; family Pelobatidae; genus Pelobates; species Pelobates fuscus. The sequence continues at coordinate 105,068,052 of NC_086325.1, forward strand.
CCATAAAATGTGTTGGAGAACTGTAAAACAGGTAAATCATGTTCCTCCAAGCCTGTTATAGGGCATTAATGCATAAGAGCCAAATCAGAGAAGATTTCTGAACCTATAAACCAGAAATGGGCTGCGAGAATGCATGCACAATTTTATCTAAATAATTGTCAGCATTCCTTTATTTCCAATTACAAGTAACTAATTACAAAACAAGACAGTGACACTATCAAAATTCTGGCAATTTAATTCTCAAGTACAAAGTATAGAATTTGCATTCACACTCAACGTGCGCACAAATGTTTTGTGGATGTCAAAATCCCTTCAAACATTAGTAAAGAACAGACACCTTTCCAAAGTCCAAGGTAATACTTCCAAACTTACACGAATAATGCTGTGGTACATATTTAATAATGTAATATTAAAACTGATTTGATGAGAATAATTTCCATTATCTACTCACATGTACAATGCTCATTAAAATAGAAAATAAAGTGACAAAGTGAATGTTTATGGGAAAGTATAAAATGTAATTTCCAGGCTCTGTCTAACTGAGTGGAAGGCAAGATGATGCAGCAATCGGTTTTGGATTGTTAGCAAAAAACTGAAGGTTTCGCACTAGGATTCATCAGATACAGAATGTCCTTTTATGGGGTTACTCCAAGCGCCATCGCCACTTCAATGATTTGAAGTGGTTATGGTTCTTTGAGCTTGTAAGTGCTGAATTTTGCTAGGAGTTTCGGCTGCTGGAGATGTAACTCCGGAATAAGAGTTCTATGCAGCTAATGTAATTTCTGTGAAAATGTTCATGCAGTGTTCTGATCATTGGGTGAGAGTAGTCAGCTGATGCTCTCAGCAGCATTTCAGAAGCTGGAAGCATGTCACCAGAGACACGAAGCCCAGCAGGGACCCAGGTAAGAGGGCAAACTATTCATCATAAATGGTTTTCCCCATTAAGGTGGAACTGGACAAAGGTACTTTTGGAATCAACCACTATACTAGAAGAGAGACTTCACAAATGTTATTTTGGACACAAGTTTGTTAGGGTTTAAAAGCAACATGAGCACCAGAGCACCCTTTTGACCAAATACTCACATCTTTGACAGCTTGGAAGCAGCACCTCCAGTCACCTTGGCTACTCTGAGCTGGGAAAGTTCAACTTTTAAGTCATCCAGCTGTTTCAGCAGCTCCTCCTTTTTCTTACCGCGCAGGTCTCGGGCCTTGATCTTTGCCTGAAACAATACGTTTCAATCAGTATAAGATCCAGTTATATAAAGTGGAAAAACAAGCAGCACTAATTTTGAAAGCCAAGAAAGCAGCAGCTTAGGTTCTACAGACTACTTATAAATCTAAGATCTTAAAATGCATGCTTGGTTTAATGCACGGTAGGCAACCTTTGGCACTCCAGGTGTTGTGGACCACATCTCCCATAATGCTCTTACAGCCATAATACTAGCAAAGTATCAAGTGATTTGTAGTCCACTACATCTTGAGTGCTGAAGGTTGAAGACCTCTGTTTAGTGAATAACTGATACTTTATATGGGGAATCTGAAACAAACGATTGCGTCACAAATATAAGCCATCATCTCTTATCCCCCCTCACAAGTCAAAACTCAATCTTTATCAGAAAACAGGCCTTGAATCTACACAATAAAGTCACTGCTTTATTCAAGCATACCTCATTTTTTCATAATATGCAAGGAGACATGTATTAATTTAGCTTTTTGTCCTTTACAGACATTTTCCTTCCACTAACTGTACTTTTACTGTTGTTGAGACTGAGGAGGAAATGCTTTTTACACATTAAGCACAAGCAGCCACAATGTAAAAATGACATACAAGACAACAAGGATAATACAATGTGTGAACACACAACAAAAATACTTCTTATAGAGCAGGTACAAAAAGTATTCACTTTAACCCATTAAGGACCAAACTCCTGGAATAAAATGGAATAATGAGATGCCACACATGTTATGTGTCCTTAAGGGGTTAAGCAGTATTTTTTTTTTTACTGTGTTTACACATTAGTGTATTAAATTATCCTTGTTGCTTTGCGTGTCTTTTATCCAAGGTGACGGGGAAACACATACATCATCATACACACTATATACTTGTAGGAAGCGCTTAGACATTTTTATTATTATTTACAATGTAATGCTCTCTCTGACACTGGCTATTCAGCCCAGGTCATTCTTACTGACTGGCTGCACTGCGCCCATGTGAGCGCTGCTATGGGATAAAGAGCTACAATGTAACATGTGGCAGGGTAGCCATCTCAGGCCGCCATCTCAGGCCGCCATGGCCCGGCTTACACAGAGGCCTCGGACGGGTAAGGAGGGGAGCGAAACATTTACTCTATCCACCAATATAACTGCACGCAAATCACAAATAATGGGCACAGCGTGTCCCCCATACTCTCTGGCCCTCAGCAGAGGTGGTAACGTGGCGTGTATTGGCAAGATTAGGTAGGATGGCGATAGATTGCACGGGAGAGGAAAGCTTTACTCACCATTTTCACCGCTGGCTGCTAGAGGAAAGGGAGGGGTCAGCCGTCTACTGAGCTCTTCCGGGTAACGGCCGCTACCAAGGGAAGAAAATAGAGGGGGAATAGTGGCAGTGTTCGTTTAACCTGCTGCTGACGTGGTACAGTCCGAGAGCAGGTTTATAAAGGAACCTGGTTCTCAGAATTGATTTGTGAATAAAATATTGTTTCTTTTGCAAGTATTTATGTTGGGCTGAGCACTGTGTAATCATTTTAAAAGACAAGAAGGCAACAAAAATCATTAACTCAGAGCATCATATGAATAAATAATGGACACATATGTCTGAAATTAAACAGCCGAATTATTAAGGATATATATAAATATTAACCCCTTAAGGACGGAGCCAAATGTACAAGTTGTGATCAAAACAAAACGTAAACAAACCACAGAATTTGGCTCTATGTCTGTTCAACTATAATTTACCTCTTTCATACTGAGTGCACCCACACTTATTATATATCGGTTTGTTCAGGGGAAACAGGGCTTTCATTCCATATCATATATAGAACATTCATATATAGAACTCCATTTTATATGAATAAAATCTAAAAAAGTTTGAAAAATTAAGAAATTTTGATATTTTTCAATTTCTGCATGTCAATTTAACTGTTAATGTCACAATACTGTTTGTGTTTACTGCAATAAAACATACATATTTGTATTCAGAAATGTCTCATGAGTAAAACAGTAACCCCCATGTATAGGTTTTATGGTGTTTTGGAAAGTTACAGGGTCAAATATACGTCTTGTCTATTTATTTATTTTTTACATAGAGATTTCACAGATTGGTTTGCTGTGTCTAGGCTGCCTTTGAGACCGTATGGCAGCCAAGAAATGAAAATGACCCCTTAATGGCATACCATTTGAAAAAGTAGACATCCTAAGGTATTCAAAATTTGGTATGGCCAGTCTTTTGTAGTAGCCACTTGGGCACAAATGCTAGCCAAAGTTAGTGTTCCGTGTTTTTTTTGCGTTTTTCACATAAAAACTGTACTTTTACTGATAATATTAACATCAGTATATAGTTTACTGCCCTGAAACACTCCCAGTTCTGTTCAGTGATGTCTCATGAGCGCCACGGTACCCCCCATGTATAGGTTTTATGAGTTTTTTTTAAGTTACAGGGTCATATATACGGCTTATCCATTTTATTTTTTCACAATGGAATTTGTCAGATTAGTTTACTGTGTCTAGGCTGCCTTTGAGACCGTATGGCAGCCAAGAAATGAAAATTACCCCTTAATGGCATACCATTTGAAAAAGTAGACATCCCAGGGGGCGTGGCCGAACCGTCGATGAACACGGACGTGTTTCATTAGTGCTCCGCACTCATCGCGCCCTAAAGCCCACTAAAGCGACCTAAATATTCGCAAATTACCCCACAACGGGTCCCCAGACATGGAGAGGAGGCGTACAAACAAGCTGGGGAAAAAAACAGCAGAATCCGGAGCCTCCGTCCTCGACCACTTCGCCATGCAACGGCCTGGTCGAACAGGGAGCCAAGATGGCGACGGAGGATCCCCGCGCACCCCGACCCAGGCCGATACTGAGGCACCGACCGCTGATCAGGAAACTGTCCTGGCCAAACTGGCTGAAGTCAGGGCCTTCCTGGCAGGGGAAATAGCCAGGTCCACGGCTGTGCTCCAGGCAGATATCGGAGCCTTGGGGGAACGCACTGCAGCCCTGGAGGACCGCATGGATACCACCGCTCGAGCCCACAACGATGTTGTTGAACGGGTGAATCAGATGGCAGCCCGCATGGTGGATACTGACCTGGCACTGGAGGACATGGCGAATAGGTCCCGGAGGAACAACCTCCGCCTTAGGGGGCTCCCTGAGGTGCGGGACGAAAATCTGCGGGAGACACTGCTTACTCTCCTGCGGCCTCTCCTCCCTGACCTCCCTGAAGAACAGTGGCACATTGAGCGGGTGCACAGAGCCCTGCGAGCCCAGAGGGCGGATAACAACACCCCGCGGGACGTCATTGTCCGCTTCCTTTACTTCGGCACCAAAGAGGCCCTCATGAGAAGGAGCCGAGATGGGCCCATCCGGCACGAGGGGGTAGCTGTCTCCCTATACCATGATCTGGCGCCCACGACACTGCAGCGCAGGAGGGAGTGGCGGCCGATCACTGAGGCCTTGCGAGGAGCAGGCCTGAAGTATGCCTGGGGCTTCCCTTTCAAGCTGCAGGTGTTCAAGGGTGACCGGGCGCACGTTCTATCACCTGGCGGCGATCCCCAGCGTTTCCTGCGGAGCCTTGGAGTTCAGCCGCCCTCAGAGATCCCAGACGTCTCCCTGTACATCGATGACCTCCCTCAGCTGCCGAACGACTGGAGTGCCGCCGGAGCCAGGAGCCATCGCTGAAGGTCACAGGGTAGTGTATGTGCCTTCCCCACACCATACCCGGGGGACCCCTGCCCTTCTGCCCTGTCCCCGGAGGGGTACCTTTTTTTTTTTGCCTTCCCCCTTGGGGAGGGGGGTTGCCGGGGGAGGGTGTCCACACGGGTCGGGGAGGCTGTCGTCTTCCCTTTTGGGTGGGGGTACGGGTCATGGAGCTAGGGCCCATGCTGGGCGTTTTTAAAGCCCTGGCCGGGTCCAGATCAGCGGTGCCTGTCTCGCCCCCCCCCTGATGCCTCAGTTTTATTGCTTTCCCTGCGGGACTCCTCTGCAGAACCTCTTGCTACCCCCGGTTTGCCAGTTTCCCCTTATTTACTGTATGCCACTTCTGCCACGGAAGGAAGCTTTATTTTTGGGGGAGCCCGGATGCCCCCCGCTTGGTTTAGGGGGGCTCGAGGCTGGGTGTCAGTATGTGGGGGCTTTTTCCGTGGGCTTGGGACTCCGACCCGAAGTCATCGGCCTCCTGGGCATCTGGTTCCTGCCTTACCTGTCCCTAAGTGAACTTACACCAGGACGGAACTGTAATTATCACGTTTATTGCAATCAGCCTGTATTTGTAATGCTATGCCTCTTGTGTTGTTTGGATCGATGTACCCCCTCCCTCATCCCCTCATCCCCTCCCTCATCCCCTCCTCCCCCCCCTCCCTCCCTCCCCCCCCTCCCTCATCCCCTCCTCCCCCCCTCCCTCATCCCCTCCTCCCCCCCCTCCCTCCCTCCCTCCCCCCTCCCCCCTCCCTCCCCCCCCTCCCCCCTCCTCCCTCCCTCCCCCCCCTCCCCCCTCCCTCCCCCCCCTCCCCCCTCCCTCCCCCCCTCCCTCCCTCCCCCCCCCTCCCCCCCCTCCCCTCCCCCCCCTCCCTCCCTCCCCCCCCCTCCCTCCCTCCCCCCCCCTCCCCCCTCCCCCCCTCCCCTCCCCCCTCCCCTCCCCCCCTCCCCCCCTCATTTAAAAAAAAAAAAAAAAAAATAGAGTGTACAGGTAGTTGGACTTTAGTTTTTGACAAAGTTGTGACATGATTATTTATATATAAAAAAAAAAAAATGATGAAAATAATTACAATCTGTTGAAAACGCCAAGCACAGTATATATACTTAGATGTTTAACTCAGTAAATAAGCTTAAAGACAAAAAAAAAAAAAAAAAAAAAAAAAACAAACAGGGGGGGGGGGGGAGGGGGGACTATTGGCTCAATTGGGACAAATTGCCGAGACCTTAAGTCCATACGTGTCACACCACCACTGTGTACCCCTCCGCCCCTATGTTACGGGTAAAACAATCTTTTGGTTAACTTTAAAAAAAAAAAAAAAAAAATAATAAAAAAAAAAAAAAAAAAAAGATATATGTAAATACTTGAAGGGAACAGATATGATTAGTATGCGGGTATTTCTATGAGGGCATTAAGATGTCCGTTGTTTATGATTTTTGTACATGGCTTTTCATATAGTTTAGCATTATACCTAGGTTAGGGCTTCGCCTCCTTACAGGGATTGAGGGATGTCACCTGGACCCCCTGACTTACAACTTACGGCCTGACAGTTTCATTGGTACCGGCCTGAATATAGCCACATTGTATCGGTTAAGACACGGCCGGCTTTCCCCCCGGCTGCTGGGCCCAGTCCCTTATTGCATTATTAATCGTACCTACACTATATGCTCTGTACACACGTTTTTGACACATAGGTTTATCGCTGTCTTATACTCATTTTTATTGGGGTTCACATTTGCGACTCTAGATATAACCAGCGGTGGGCCCCCTATACATGTGGCTCCGCCGTGGACGCTGCGAGAAGGTGGACGGATGGGGGAGCGTAGGGGATCTCCCCTCGGGAGATACATTCAGACCCCGGACCCAGGCCCGCTCATACGGTCTGACCCGCCCTGACTTAGCTCAGACCCCAGACGGGGGCTACCGCCCCGTAGGCTCAACAGACGAGACATAGACAGATGACTGATCAGGGTACCACAGTGGCAACTTTTCAGGTCTCAAATGGTTCATTACCCGGAGGAGGCTCTACGTCTGCCCATTTAGGTCCATATAGGTCTTAGCGGGCGCGATTCGAGTGGGAGCACAGGGACCCTTGCTCCCTTATCGCGTTGATCGTGGTGAGGGATGAGGGAACACGCTACCCACAAATCACTGGCTACTGGTGAGATCAGTGCTTCTCTACATCCAATTGGGTTTGGATGCCTTGGTTCTTCTTTCCCTTTTTCTCTTTCCTTTTTCTCTTTCTTTCTTCTCTCTTCAAGAGGTGCGGAGCTGGGGGGTGGGGGGTGTGGGGGGGCCTCGGTGGGGTCGTGGGACCCGGGGGGGGGAGTGGAGACCCGTATGTCCCGGTCTACAGAAGCGGGGGGACCATGAAACAAGATGACACTTAAAATCTCTACTTTGAATGTCAAGGGTCTCAACGCCCCCAGGAAGCGTCGCCTATTGTTTAGGGAACTCAAGAGGCTGCATACTGATATAGCATTTATACAGGAAACACACCTTCCTAAGCAGGCCAAGTTTGGCCTGAGGGACCATGCCTTCAAGGGTTCTTATGAAGCCAGGTCTCTCCGTAAACGCAATGGAGTGGCCATCCTGGTCAAATCCAGTTGCCCCTTCAGGAAAACGGCCCAAGAGTCGGACCCAGAGGGGCGGTACATTATAGTCTCGGGCATACTGCACTCACATACGATCCACCTCATCAACGTGTATGCCCCTAATCAACCAGACCCCGCCTACTGGCGGAACCTCCGGGAGAGAATTGCGACATTGCCCCATGGTATGGTTTATGTCGGCGGGGACTTCAATGCCGCACCGAACCCGGCAGTAGACAGGAGCACTAGGGACGGGACCCCGAGGTCCCAGGGCCGAGGGGGCCAGGATCGGTTGCTTAACCGGTTTCTGACGGACTCTGGCCTGGTGGATGTCTGGCGCGCCCACCACCCGGGGGATAAGGAGTACACGTACTATTCGGCACCGCATGGTACGTATTCACGGATCGATCTCTTTTTCGCCAATGCAACAGGGATGCCCAGGATAGTCGACTCGAGAATCGGTAACATCTCGTGGTCCGACCATGCCGATGTGACCATTACTTTGGGCAGCCTTTGCGTGGCCTCTCCATGGAATTGGAGGTTGAACACTTCCTTGCTACAGGATCCCGTTTTGAGGGAACAGATCCGTCGAGACATCCATGAATACTTTGACATGAACGATACCCCAGACGTCTCCGCGAGCACGATCTGGGCAGCCCACAAAGCTGTCATCAGGGGCTCCCTCATAAAGCTGGCTACTAGACGTAAGAAACTGAAACATCTTCAATTGGAAACTCTACTGGAACGACTGAGGACCCTTGAACTGAAACACCAAACGGCCCCAGATACGGTGACACTCGAACGATTGGAGGGCGTCAGGAGGGACATCCGGACCTTGTTGCTAGACGATGCAGCGCGCTCCATGGTATGGTCGCGGCGGTCCTTTTACGAGAAATCCAACAAAATGGACTCGCTCCTTGCCAGGACTCTGCGACCCAGACAGGAACATTCTCATATAACAGCCATAAGACACCCAGACGGATCGACCAAAACGAGACCCGATGAGATCGCTAAGGTGTTTGAAAACTTCTATAAACAATTATACAACCATACGCCGGACCAGCAGACGAGTGAGGTAGGTGAGGAAGAGATCATACTTGAATACCTTAATAAACTTGGGATGACCAAACTTAAGGGGGAAGCCGCGGTTGCCCTTGCGGCGGATATCTCCGAGGAGGAGGTAAGTAAAGCCATTTCTAACTTAAAAAGCAATAAGGCACCGGGACCTGATGGTTTCGAGGGCTCTTATTATAAAATATTTAGGGAAGAATTAGTGCCTCCACTGACCAGGCTCTTTACCGACCTCCGGCAGGGGGGTCGGCTGGATCCAACAATGGCCCTAGCTACAATGGTACTGATACCCAAACCCGATAAGGACCCGCTCGCACCTGAAAACTACCGGCCTATCTCGCTGATCAACCATGATCTTAAGATCTTGGCGAAAATACAAGCAGATAGACTAAACCCGTTACTGACCTCTCTGGTGCATGCCGATCAGGTTGGCTTTATTCAGGATAGACAGCTGTTTGAGAACACTCGGAGGAATATAGGCTTGATCTGGCAACAAGTGACATCGAAAGTACCGACGCTGGTGGTAGCTATCGACGCAGAAAAGGCTTTCGACAGGGTGCGGTGGCAATTTCTATTTACGGTACTGAAACACCTGGGGTTCCCGGATGAATTCATAACAACCACAAAGGCCATGTACCACAACGTTCAGGCACAAGTGCGGATCACGGGAGCCCCTATGACGCCGTTTCGGCTGTTTAACGGTACTAGACAGGGCTGCCCACTCTCCCCCCTCTTATTTGTACTGGCCCTGGAACCTTTGCTCCAAGCCATAAGGCATCACCCAAACATACGTGGAGCACGGGTGGGGCATAGTGAGTTCACCGTATCGGCATACGCCGATGATATCCTCCTTACCGTTACTAACCCCCTGGACTCCATGGCCGCTCTACAAGGAGTTATAAGAGAGTATGGCGCGATGTCGGGTTATAAGGCCAACATGAGCAAGACCAGCGCAATGCCGATCCATTTGTCCGATGCCACCGTTCACCGCGTTCAAGAGACCTATGGCCTCAAAATAGAAAGAGATGCCCTGAAATACTTGGGTATACAACTTACGGCCGACCCTCTGCGCCTATACTCTGCTAATTATGACCCCGTGATTCGCACTCTGACCGGAGACCTGGAGAAGTGGACGGACAAGCCCATCTCCTGGATCGGACGGATTAACTCGGTTAAAATGAACGTCCTCCCGCGCATCCTGTTCTTATTCCAAGCCTTGCCGATCCGAGTTACGAAAACCCAACTGATACCGTTACAAAGATCAATCAGCGCATTTATATGGCAGAATAGGAGACATAGGATATCGTGCCAAGTCCTCTACAGACGTAGGGATAGAGGGGGCCTGGGCCTACCAAACGTCTACTTCTACTACCTGGCAGCCCAGTTGACTCAGGTTGCGATGTGGCACTCGCCGACAGGGGAGAGGAGATGGGTGGAGATGGAGTCCAGGATGATGGTGAGCGACGTCCCCCACTTTACTATGTGGGTCCCGAAAGAATACAGGCCTCTGACACGGGCATTCTGCCCGTCCATCCAGAACTCGCTCCGCATTTGGGACGAGACTAATTGCAAATACGGTCTGTCCTCTTCCCCCTCCCCCTTGACCCCGATCCTCCGTAACAGGGAATTTCCACCGGGAATGGCTCCTGGAGATTTTAGGAATCTGGAGGGACTAGGGTTAAGGCGGATTCACCAACTTTACCGCCACGGACAGATAATCCTGTTTGACGACCTTAGACGGGACTCCCACTTAACACCATCAGACTTCTTTCGCTACCTTCAGATTCGAGACTTCGCCAAAAAACCCCATATAAAGGGAGCTGCGCAAACAGGGATGACATTCTATGAAAAGCTGTGCCGAGAAGGATCCGTCCCTAAGGGTATGATCACACTCTTGTACGCCCACCTTAGCTCGGAGAACAAAGAATGGGGACGTCTGACCTACGCCGACCAGTGGGAGGCAGATCTGGGAGAGGTTCTGGAGGGGGTGGAATGGCAGGACATATGGGAGGCTAATAAGAACTCCTCCGTCTGCGTCACTCTCCAAGAACAATCATGGAAGACTATGTTCCGTTGGTATACCACCCCTGTCAAACTATATAAGATGCACAAACTGGATACCGATGATTGCTGGAGGGGATGTGGTAACCAAGGTACATACCTCCACATGTGGTGGGATTGTCCAAAACTACATAGCTTCTGGAAGGCAGTAGAGGACTTACTGACTCAGACCTTCCACAAACCCCTACTACTGGATCCATGGGTGTACTTACTGAATAGACCCATTGACGGGTGGACCAAACGGGAGCAGACATTGGTACATAAACTAACCCTCGGGGCTAGACGTACTATCGCGACAGCATGGCTCTCCCCGGAAGGTCCAGAGATCTCAGGCGTGATCTCACGGATCCGAGACTGCCGACTGATGGACGACCTGACGGCACGGGTGAAGGGTACGACAGAGAAGTTCATAAAACTCTGGGAGCCCTGGGATAATAGCGTAGCAGGATCTGCGTAAACGGATTATGATCACCAGGAGGATGGGGCATGGGGGCTCTCGGGCTCTCCCACTGCCGGTCGCGTGGCGCCCCTGGTTGGTTGCCCCGCACTCGCTGCGTCCCGGTTCCAGCACCTCACCTCTTTTTCTCTTCTCTTCTTCTGATCTCTTACTTCTCTCTCTCCTATAACCACCCCGGATTTCTCATCATCGGGTTTCGGGGGTAGGCTTTCTCTTTTTATTGAAGGTCTCATCCTTCTTGGTTCCTCACTTTGCCTGTATACCCAACATCTCCTCAGATACGATCGGTGCGATAGGGGAATGCGGAGATACCATATTCTCTGGATGCCTTTTTCCTGCCAGACACCTGGTGGGATAATGGGTAATTCCCCGAGTCATATACACTTCCTCCAACTAGAGGCAGCTGACTGTGACGACCTGTACGGGGAAGCTCGGGATGGTTTGGCTATGGCTATTAGGTGACCTCTTGTATCACTAATGTGGTTTCACGCTAACCGGACACGTTACATTACATTCCTGGCCCTTTATCCGAATAGATGATGGAAGACAAAAAGTACGGCATAAATCCAAATCCCCGATGGGGATCCGGCGCCACGGAAACTAGGGATAAGCGTGTCTGGGGGACAGCTGTCGTTAAGACTGTTTTCCACAGACCGATCTCTTCCACTGAGGCTTATAAGCAGGACACACAATAGTACCGTTCTTGTTATGACACCCTCGGGCAAAAGTGAGGAATTTTGATACTTATGCTATATACACAATTAAAAACCCCCGATGGGGGGCAGGTTGAATAGAATTATCAAGGTGGCTTGTGCTACATGCTGTTGTTGCATTGTCGCATTTACGAAACTGTTTGTGTATATTTTGGCTTCTGCGCAAGCCTCCAAGCTGTATGAATCTTGCCTTACCCATCGTGTGCAAAAATAAAGAATTTAAAAAAAAAAAGAAAAAGTAGACATCCCAAGGTATTCAAAATGGGGTATGGCCAGTCTTTTGTAGTAGCCACTTGGGCACAAATGCTAGCCAAAGTTAGTGTTCCGTTTTTTTTTTTTTGCGTTTTTCACATAAAAACTGTACTTTTACTGATAATATTAACATCAGTATATGGTTTACTGCCCTGAAACACTCCCAGTTCTATTCAGTGATGGCTCACGAGCGCCACGGTACCCCCCATGTATAGGTTTTATGGGGTTTTCAAAAGTTACAGGGTCATATATACGGCTTATCCATTTATGCTTTTTCACAATGGAATTTGTCAGATTAGTTTGCTGTGTCTAGGCTGCCTTTGAGACCGTATGGCAGCCAAGAAATGAAAATTACCCCTTAATGGCATACCATTTGAAAAAGTAGACATCCCAAGGTATTCAAAATGGGGTATGGTCAATCTTTTGTAGTAGCCACTTGGGCACAAATGCTAGCCAAAGTTAGTGTTCCGTGTTTTTTTTTTTGCGTTTTTCACATATAAACTGTACTTCTACTAAGAATATTATTGTCAGTATATAGTTTACTGCCCTGAAATACTCCTAGTTCTGTTCAGTGATGTCTCACGAGCGCTATGGTACCCCCCATGTATAGGTTTTATGGGGTTTTGGAAAGTTACAGGGTCAAATATACGCTTGTCCATTTTTGGTTTTACACATTGAAAATTAGCGATTTTCTGGGCCTATCTTTCCTTTGAGAGAGCATGGCAGCCTGGGTAATAACATTTCCACTATTATGGCATACCATTTTCAAAAGTAGGCAACCCAGAGTATTTCAAATGGTGCATTTTAAGATGTTTGATCTAACCACTTTATCAGAAATGAAGGCCCCACATAGCGGTAATAGTTTTATTTGTGCTTTTTTCCACTCATGAACTCACTTTTCACAGGACATTTCTTATTCCTGGTATGAGTTATTGCAACAAAGCCTCACAATTTTTTTTACCATTGTCTCCTGAATATAACAGTACCCCCATGTACCGGATTTTCTGTTTTTTGGGGGAAGTCACAGGGACACATATATTAGATGTCCATTTCAAAGTTGGAAATTTGACAAGGTGATTTCCTGGGCCTATTTCGCCTTTGAGAGAGCATGGCAGCCTGGGTAATAACATTTCCACTAATATGGCATACCATTTTCAAAAGTAGGCAACCCAGAGTATTTCAAATGGTGCATTTTAAGATGTTTGATCTAACCACTTTATCAGAAATGAAGGCCCCACATAGCGGTAATAGTTTTATTTGTGCTTTTTTCCACACATGAACTCACTTTTCACAGGACATTTCTTATTCCTGGTATGAGTTATTGCAACAAAGCCTCACAATTTTTTTTTTAACATTGTCTCCTGAATATAACAGTACCCCCATGTACCGGATTTTCTGTTTTTTGGGGGAAGTCACAGGGACAAATATATTAGATGTCCATTCAGGGCCGGACTGGGCATACAAAGCAGCCCTGGAAAAAAAATATATGCCAGCCCCATAAGTCAATGCGCCATATATTGTCGCATGTAATATGTAAGGTTATGTCTTGCCACCCCAGATGATTGAGTAAATATATATATTGCTTTTTCTAATATAAAATATTGGTCCTTTCATAGTAAAACGTTTAATTATACAGTAAGCATACTCACATGCAGACACAGACAATGTCACTGGCACACACACGTTCATTGATACACAGCCTCATAGACAAACAATCTCACTGATATACATAAGCTCATTGACATAAAAACACAAGCTCACTCAGTAGCAGACACACACACACATGCAAGCAAGCAAGCTCACTAGCAGGCGCGCGCACACACACACACACACACACACAGCTTAATGTAGTGGTTCTGGTGTCTATAGCCTGTTCCTGCAGGCTTTTCAATGTAAACACTGACTTTTCAGAGAAAAGGCAGTGTTTACATTGCTTCCAAGTGACACCTCTAGTGACAGCCACTCAGATGGTCACTAGAGGTGCTTCCTGTGTCAGTGCTGCACAGTGTGCAGCACCTACATTCAGGTCCTCCACGCTTTGGAGACGCTGAAGGTTCCCCATAGAGATGCAGTGTGTGTGTGTTTGTGTAAGAAGGACTGTGTGAGCAGGGTGTGTGTGTGAAAGTTGCAGTGTGTACGTGAGGACGGCAGTGTGTGTTAGGGGGGCAGTGTGTGTGTGCGTTGCAGTGTGAGTGGGGGGCAATGTGTGTATGGGGGGGAAGTTTGTGTGTATGGGGGGAAGTTTGTGTGAATGAGACAGTGTATGTGTGGGGGGTCAATGTGTGTGTAGGGTGTGTGTGTGTGTGTATTGGGGGCAGTGTATGTGGGCAATGTGTGTGTATGTGGGCAGTGTATGTGTGTGGGATCAGTAGTGTATGTGTATGGTGGGCAATGTGTGTATGGGGGCAGTGTATGTATGTGGGGCAATATGTGTGTATGGGGGCAGTCTATGTAGTTGGGGGACAATGTGTGTGTGGGGGGGCAGTGTATGTGTGTGTTTGTAGGGTATGTGTGTGATAAGGATGTGGGGCTTTTTTAATGTTTTTTATTTATTTAATAAAATGTTTTTTTTTTCTTAAATATACATAATGTCCCCCCTCCCTTCTTACCTTTGTTTAGGGAGGAGGGGGGACATTTCTCGATCCCTGGTGGTCCGGTGGGGAATCCCTGGTGGTCCATGTGGTGAGAGTGAACTCTAGCCCCGGTCTCCAGGGCTAGAGTTCACTCTCGCGAGATCTGGAGCGTTGCCATGGCAACGCTCCGTGCTCGCGAGAGAAGGACCTGGAGGAGCTGCAGACTGAGCTCCCCCGGGTCCTCTCTCTCTCCCTCCCCTGCCGGCGGCCAGCAAACAGTGCCTGCGGACCGGAGAGGGAGATCTCTGATCTCCCCTCCGGTCCATGAAGGCACATTGCAGGGCTGGCGCTTGGACAGGCCAGCCCTGCATTAGCCGGCAAGGGAGAGGGAGAACCTTGCAATTGCCCCGTTGTTCCCCCCTGGGTCCGCCAGTGCAGGGATGGCGGCCGCTGGAGGAGCAAGGATGCTGTGTCTGCTCACGCGCTACTGAATGAGACCGGGGCCAGAATATGACGTCATATTCCGGCCCCGGTCTCATTCAGTAGCGTGCTGGAGAGCAGACACAGCACAGCTTCCCCTGCGGCCGCCAGAAAAGTTCCGCCAGCGGCCGCCATCCCTGCTCCTCCAGCGGCCGCCAGCATACCCACATGTCTGCGCGGCCCCAGGTGCCGACGGCCCACCGGGAAATTTCCCGGTATCCCGGTGGGCCAGTCCGGCCCTGTGTCCATTTCAAAGTTGGAAATTTGACAAGGTGATTTTCTGGGCCTATTTCGCCTTTGAGAGAGCATGGCAGCCTGGGTAATAACATTTCCACTATTATGGCATACCATTTTCAAAAGTAGGCAACCCAGAGTACAACAAATAGCAGACCTTCAGATGTTTGGTCTAGCAATTTTAACAGAAATGATGGGCCCATGTAGCAATTTCTACTTTTATTTTTGTCTTTTTAATCACATAAATTGCATTTTTACTAGAAATGTCATAATCCTGGTATTAGTTAGTGCACTTAAACCTCAGTATTTTGATTTAACACTGTCTTCTGAATATAACGATACCTACATGTACAATGTTTCCAGGTTTTTAGTATATCACAGGAATAGTACAGTACCCCCACATACACTTTGATCTGAAGGCAGAGAGAGGCAGATAGATCTTTGACTCAGATACTGTAGCATTAAACCTGTGATTAGTTTTTTGCTTTTTTTTTTTTGAGAAGGCACATTTCAAGTACTACAAATGTAGTATTTTGAGTTGTTTGGTGTAGCCACTTTAGAATGGCTAGCATAAACAGGGACAGGCCAAGGTCAGGGGAATCCAGAAATCAGAGTAGTCGGTAAAACAAGCCAATGGGTCGGTACAGGCAGCTAACGAAGCATAGTCAGGACAAGCCGAGTGTCACGACAGTGACCCCTTCACGCAGAGTGCAACCTAACTATAGAACGTATACCGGACCTTAGAATGGCCGGGCTCACGTTAGAGTAGTCAAATGGGATAGCCAGAGGTCAAGGGATAACAGAAGACGGAATAACGATTAACAAGCCAAAGTACAGGGAACCAGAGAATAGAATAGTCAAATAGAGTAGCCAGAAGTCAAATACCAGGAGAGAATACCAATAAACATAAAGAGCACTATGGGAACTAGCAAGAACCACACTAGGGCGTCTTACTGCTGTCAAGACAGCCCTTTTATAGTGTGGTGTGTTTTGCTTTAAAAACACGCCCCCAAAAGGTCCGGGTGCGTGGTTGCGTCATGATTCTGTCGGCTTCCAGCCGACGGCAGTGGCGCGCATGCGCCGAAGTTAGAAATTCCGCTCTGAGTGAGCGGCCGGCGTCAGAGGTGCCGTGCCGCTCAGTGAAGGAGGATGCTGTACTGCGTGGGTCCGAGGATGACAGGTAAGGTATCGTGACAGTACCCCCCCACAAGGACCGCCCCCAGGGCGGTTAGAACGCCTCCTTTCAAATAAACGAATCAGGCGGGGGGCGTGCACATCAGAAGCGTCCACCCACCAACGATCCTCAGGTCCATAACCCTTCCAGTCTAAAAGGTATTGAAGTTTACCCCTAGAAAAACGAGAATCCAAAATAGACCTCACCTCATATTCGTTTTGTCCCTCCACAACTTCAGGAAGAGGAGGAGGGGTATTACGAGTAAACCGATTACAAATTAATGGTTTGAGAAGTGAGACATGGAACGAATTCGGTATTTTCATATTAGAGGGCAAACGAAGACTGTAACAAACAGGGTTGATACGCTTGAGAACCTGAAATGGACCAATGAATCTGGGAGCGAATTTCATAGATGGGACCTTAAGTCTAATGTTACGGGTACTTAACCACACTTTATCCCCGATCATGAACGTGGGAGCAGGTTTCCGATGCCTATCCGCATTGGCTTTGTACACACTAGCCCTTTGAGTCAATATTTGTTTAACCCCTAACCAAGTCTCCCTCATGTTCCTAACGGTGTCATCTACACTTGGCACTCCGGTAGAATGAATGGAACTCGGTAAAGTTGTAGGATTAAACCCATAATTAATAAAAAACGGGCTGTGTAAAGTGGATTCATGGATATGATGATTGTGAGCAAATTCTGCCCATGGTAACAGGTCCGCCCAGTCATCTTGATGAACCGAAGTGAAACAACGGATGTATTGTTCCAGGCATTGGTTCATCCTTTCGGTAACCCCATTAGATTGGGGATGATAAGAAGAGGAAAGGTTAAGGTTGATACCTAACTGTCCACAAAATGATTTCCAGAAACGAGAAATAAATTGAGGCCCTCTATCAGAGACAATATCTTGGGGTACCCCATGTAAACGGACCACTTCTTTTATAAATATATACGCCAGTTCAGATGATGTAGGTAATTTATAAAGAGGAACCAAATGAGACATCTTGGAGAATCTGTCAATTATCGTTAATACGACAGTGTAGTTCTTAGAAGGGGGTAGGTCTACTACGAAATCCATAGCAATACTTGACCATGGAGTCTCTGGAACAGGTAAGGGCATAAGGAGTCCTATAGGACGACCCTTAGGTGATTTTGTAGTGGAACAAATATTACAAGCAAGGACAAACTCACGCACATCCTTTTTGTAGGAAGGCCACCAGAATCGTTCCGCCAGCAATGATGTGGTTTTATGTATCCCTTGATGTCCTGCCATTTTGGAGTCATGCATGAGGGATAATACTTTATTCCGATAGGTTAATGGCACATATAGTTTTCCTTGAGGAACAGTCAAGGTAGTACGATCTTGGAATGTAGAGATCTCCTCTATTAATCCCGATGAGACTTTAGCAAAGACAGTTGCTACAATACGATTATGAGGGATTAAAGAGGACATAACTTCATTGGAGGAAGTAACAGGTTCATATTGGCGGGATAGAGCATCCGCCTTAGTATTTTTTGACCCTGGCCTGTATGTAACAACATAATTGAAACGATTGAGGTATAAAGACCAACGTACTTGTCTGTCAGACATTTTCTTGGCTTCACTGAAGTAAGAGAGGTTTTTATGATCTGTAAAAATGGTAACAGGGATGGGTGACCCTTCAAGCAAGTATCGCCATTCTTTAAGGGCAGAAATAATTGCCAACAACTCTCTCTCCCCTATATCGTATCTCTTCTCAGTTTCCGTTAATTTTTTTGAAAAAAACCCACAAGGATGCAATGGTTGATCATCCGAAGGTCTTTGAGATAGTATTGCTCCTATCCCTGACTCGGATGCATCTACTTCCAGTATGAAAGGACGAGAAGGATCAGGGTGTCTTAATACTGGTGCTGAGGAAAAGGCTTCTTTCAATAAATCAAAAGCTCTTTTAGCTTCAGTACACCATTCCCTGTGATTTCTTCCCTTCTTAGTCATAGCAGTAATAGGGGCTGTTATTGAAGAGAATCCTTTTATGAATTTTCTATAGTAATTGGCAAACCCCAGGAAGCGTTGGATTGCTTTGAGTCCAACTGGTAAGGGCCATTGCTGAATGGCTTCTAACTTTTTCGGCTCCATTTGGAAACCCGTACTAGAAATGATATATCCCAGGAAATGCACTTCTTCCTTGTGGAACAAACATTTCTCCAATTTACAATAGAGACCATTCTCTAATAACCTTGAAAGAACCAATCTGACATGTTCATAGTGTTCGTTTATGTTTTTAGAATAAATCAGGATATCATCCAAATATACGATTACAAACATTTGTAAAAAGTCTCGCAACACATCATTGATGAAGTCCTGAAAGACTGCTGGGGCGTTGCATAAGCCGAAGGGCATAACTCGATACTCATAATGACCATAACGAGTATTAAAAGCAGTCTTCCATTCATGCCCTTCTTTTATTCTGATTAAATTATATGCTCCCCGCAAATCTAGTTTAGAAAAGACAGTAGCTCCTTTTAACCTGTCAAATAGTTCAGTCACTAAGGGAATAGGATAAGCATTACGGATAGTAATCTTATTCAACCCTCTGTAATCAATACAGGGTCTTAAATCCCCTTCTTTCTTAGATACAAAGAAAAACCCCGCACCCGCGGGCGATGAGGATTTAGTGATAAACCCTTTCTTTAAATTCTCGGCAATGTACTCCTCTAATACTTTATTCTCGGCCATCGACAGGGGATAAACCGTGCCTCTTGGAGGCATAGTACCAGGCAACAATTCAATAGGACAATCATAGGGACGATGGGGAGGTAACTTTTCTGCCTCTTTAGGTTCAAAGACATCTTTAAGGTCAATATATTGGTTGGGTATTTGGGTAGTCAATGGTTCCATAGTAGGTATATTGATTAAGCCTACTGGTTTAATCGGAGTAATGCATTTACTGTGACAAGAATCTCCCCACTTAATGATCTCCTTCTTTTCCCAGTCAATCGACGGATTATGCTGGACTAACCAAGGAAACCCAAGTATTACAGGAAAAATAGGAGATGTTATCTGTTGCAGAATGATAACCTCCCTATGAAGAAGACCTGTAGATAATACTAGAGGAATGGTCTCCTGGGTAATAAGAGGTATCGATAATGGTCTACCATCTATGGCCTCAACGGCCAAGGGTGCCGATCTTTTTTGGAATGGAAGGGTATTTTTCTGCCCGAATGAGAGATCTACAAAATTCTCAGCAGCCCCAGAATCAATTAAAGCAAGGGTGGATATTTTCTTTCCCTCCCATTCTAAAGTAATAGGTAGAAGAAGCCGGAGATCTTTTTTATCATTGAAGGAGGACATACACATAACACCCAAGGCCTGTCCCCCTTGTGAACTTAGGTGCGAGAGTTTTCCGGCCGGTTAGGACAATTCACTCGTGTATGTCCCTTCCTGCCACAATACAAACATAAACCTTCCCTCCTACGGTATTGTCTCTCTGTCTCAGACAATCTTGTAGCCCCTAATTGCATGGGTTCTGGAGGGGTTTCGGACGAGGGATAGGTTAGAGCAAGACGTTCCGGTACTCTCCTAGGTCTCTCTCTGGTGTTCTGCCTGTACCTAAGACGTTCATCAATATGAGCTAAATATGTTATTAGCTCCTCTAGAGTATCTGGTAAATCTCTTGTGGCCACTTCATCTAGGATTCTATCAGATACTCCATTCAGGAACACATCTACGAATGCTTGTTCGTTCCATCTGACTTCTGCAGCTAAAGTACGGAATTCCAAGGCATAATCTACTAGAGAACGGGTATTTTGTCTTAAACGCAATAAGGATTTGGCAGCGTTAGTCTTTCTGCCTGGGGTATCAAAAGTTCTCCTGAAAGCTGCAACAAAGTTAGTGTAATTAAAGACTATGGGGTTGTCATTCTCCCACAAGGGATTAGCCCAGGTTAAAGCCTTATCTACTAACAGGGTTATAATATACCCAATCTTAGCTCTATCGGTAGGGTAAGCTCTAGGATGGAGTTCAAAATATATGCTTATCTGATTTAGGAACCCCCTGCATCCGTTAGGATCACCCCCATACCTGAGAGGTGCTGTAGCCTGATTGGAAGTACCTGTAGGTAGCACTTCCATGGGATGTTCTTGGGGTCTCAGACTAGGAGTCTGCTCCTCCGGCTGGAGATAAGCAGTGCGGTTAATTAAGGTCTGTACGGCGAGGGCGATCTGGTCCATACGATGGTCCAGCTCCTCAAACCTATTGTCCGCACCAAGCCCAAGAGGGTTAACACCTGCAGGGTCCATGGCCCTAGTGTAATGTCACGACAGTGACCCCTTCACGCAGAGTGCAACCTAACTATAGAACGTATACCGGACCTTAGAATGGCCGGGCTCACGTTAGAGTAGTCAAATGGGATAGCCAGAGGTCAAGGGATAACAGAAGACGGAATAACGATTAACAAGCCAAAGTACAGGGAACCAGAGAATAGAATAGTCAAATAGAGTAGCCAGAAGTCAAATACCAGGAGAGAATACCAATAAACATAAAGAGCACTATGGGAACTAGCAAGAACCACACTAGGGCGTCTTACTGCTGTCAAGACAGCCCTTTTATAGTGTGGTGTGTTTTGCTTTAAAACCACGCCCCCAAAAGGTCCGGGTGCGTGGTTGCGTCATGATTCTGTCGGCTTCCAGCCGACGGCAGTGGCGCGCATGCGCCGAAGTTAGAAATTCCGCTCTGAGTGAGCGGCCGGCGTCAGAGGTGCCGTGCCGCTCAGTGAAGGAGGATGCTGTACTGCGTGGGTCCGAGGATGACAGGTAAGGTATCGTGACACCGAGGGAATCCAGGGAAATCAAGCAAACAAACTGCCAAAGTACCATACAGAGTGATTTAGTAGTTCAGCTCTGTATGGTAGACTTTGAAACAGTCTGTTATGCAGAGGGCGGGTAGGGATGGACAGGAGGGGCAATAATAACTGGAGTCCTTTTGGACTCCTCTTTTCCAGCAAACACGGCATCTTCGTTGGGGTGACTTTTTACAGGATGTCGGGGGGATTCGGGAAGGGAAATGTTTGCTGGAAAGTCATTGGACATTTTCTGATTCCAAAGGAGGGTTAGGATTTGGGGTCCTGGCAAATATAATTTGGGACAAAATTTGGACCATAAACTCTAGAAAGGGGCATGGTCTATGTGACGAGAGCAATCTCGCCACATTGCATTGGAGAAGCCTGGCTGCCCGCCTGCTGCCTTTGGACTATGGCCCTGGGAGATTGGGCCCTTTAAAAACAGTATTCGGCCATACCAGAGTGTATGTCACTCATTCTGGCCCTTTAAATACAGTGTGGTCATTTGGTACTTGCCCTGTGTGAGCTGTGGTAACCCAGATAGCTATGCCATGGAGCCTATTCGTGTGATTAAAGACTTTGGCTGGGTGTGCCAGCACCTCAGACCACTGCTTGACCCTCAACACGGAGCCTTGTCTCGTTCTTGGGGGGATTCACTGTATGCTGTTGGAGATCGATTGCTAGGAGTGTAAGCTGATGTCTGCTTTTCCTGTTCGTCTGCTAGCAGCTATTT
This sequence comes from Pelobates fuscus, assembly GCF_036172605.1. Lineage (NCBI taxonomy): Eukaryota > Metazoa > Chordata > Amphibia > Anura > Pelobatidae > Pelobates > Pelobates fuscus. Next base: position 105,090,124 of record NC_086325.1, read on the forward strand.
GTGAGGTTCCAGTTTGAAGTGCTATTTTGTATCCAGTTCTGGAGTTTGGTGTTCTGCAGTAGCTGTGCCTGTCTCTCAGAAAGTGGCACATCGCCTAAACGGATTTTATTCCCTTTTATGCTGAAACGGTCCGTTACAATTGGTGGCAAGCGGCGGGATCGTTCCTACAGCCAGAAGGACAGCTACAGGAAACACCATTTCTTTGGATTTACAAGTGGGGGCAACGCATGTCCCAGTACAGCGACTCTAAAAGCAACAGAATGGAACCAGCAGTGTTATACGAGGTGGAGGACCTGGATCGCCGGGATGCATTAAGGAAAAGCATCTGGTACCAGGCCCTGGATGTACAATACCAGAGTCTCCCCAGTGAAGAGCAGCGGTTGCAGAAGCAAGTGGCCCTGCGGATGCCCTTCCTGGGAGAGCAGCCCCTGGAGGAATGGGTGAAGGAATTGGAGCTCCTAGTATGGCAGGAGATTTGGCTGGAAGATGCCTACCAGGCACTCTGGTGGTATATGGCACAGTATATACCCTGGACAGCCGAGCATGACAAGCCAGAGGGAGAGGAGTTTGATGGTCCTGGCTTGTTATGGGAGTCCTTTGCAGAGACGGACTTCGGGAGCCCTGCGCAGACCAGATTTCAGAATATTTTCTACACAAGGGAGGCTAGGCATGATTGGGATGACCCCCATGAGGTAGGGCAAGACCTGCTTCACCTAGCAACCATGGAGTGGGAACTGGAGCAGGACTACCAAGATCTCTTCCACTCCATTGGGAAGGCTCAGCAGGACAGTAAAGTGACAGACCCAGATCCAGACCCATTCCGCTGGGAAGATATTGTGGAGATTTACTGGGAAGAACCCCAGGTGGTCGGTAGAGATGGGACCGAGGTCTCTCCACCGGTCCTGCAGGGAATTGGGAGCCCAGTCTCCATTCCCCAGCGGCAGGATGAGTTACAGGGGGCAGAGTTAGTTGGTCCTACCCCCCAACAGCAGAGTGATATGCCGGGAAGGCAGTGTGAAGTGCAGGGAGAGGAGAGCAGCGTCCTCCCTCCCCAGCGGCAGGCTGAGTTACAGGGGGCAGAGGTAGTTGGTCCTACCCCCCAGCAGCAGCGTGATTTTTTTGGGAATAGAGAGCCCAGTCTCCTTTCCCCAGTGGCAGCGTATCCAGCAGGGAATAGAGAGCCCAGTCTCCTTTTCCCAGCAGCAGGACACTGTATTGGGAGAAGAGACAGTCAGTCTCCCTCCACAGAGGATGGAAGTATGTATGGGAGAGGAGCTTGCTACCACCTCTCCCCAGCGGCAGATCATTGATGAGCAGGGAATAGAGAGCCCAGTCTCCTTTCCCCAGCAGCAGGACACTGTATTGGGAGGAGAGACAGTCGGTCTCCCTCCACAAAGGCGGAAAGTATGTATGGGAGAGGAGCTTGCTACCACCTCTCCCCAGCGGCGGATCATTGATGTGCAGGGAATAGAGAGCCCAGTCTCCTTTCCCCAGCGGCAGAGTGTCCAGCAGGGAATAGAGAGCCCAGTCTCCTTTCCCCAGCAGCAGGACACTGTATTGGGAGGAGAGACAGTCGGTCTCCCTCCACAAAGGCGGAAAGTATGTATGGGAGAGGAGCTTGCTACCACCTCTCCCCAGCGGCGGATCCGTAATGTGCAGGGAATAGAGAGCCCAGTCTCCTTTCCCCAGCGGCAGAGTGTTCTATTGGGAGAGGAGCCTGTTACCCCCTCTCCCCAGCGGCAGCTTAAGGTACCAGGGGGAGACTGTAAGCCCCCCACCGGTGCAGATGGGACCGTGGTCTCTGCACTTACCACACAGTGGGTAGGGATGGTCGGTCCTGCCCCCCCCCACGACAGGGCTGTTTAGCCAAAGGGGAGACAGTCGGTCTCCAGCAGCAGAGCTGTGTAACTAAAGGGGAGACAGTCGGTCTCCAGCAGCAGAGCAGTGCAGCTAAAGGGGAGACAGTCGGTCTCCAGCAACCAGGCTTCAACCAGACTACTCCCGTGGTAGTGCTGGCATCAGGGCAGAGTACCGCTGGTCTCTGCCCACTCAGCAACCCACCAAGGCAGCCTACCAGTCCCCCACACAGCCATGGTGAGGTACCTGGACATGGACAAATTTCTCCTCTACCCAGGTGTAGTAACCAGTTATTGTGGGTGGGCTGTACTGCTGTTTCTGTTTTGTGGGTGGGCTGCTGGACTAACAAGGGCACTGACCGGCAGGAGGTCAGATACCCTGTTAGTCTGTTTGGAAAAGGGGAGAGATGTGACAAGAGCAATCTCGCCACATTGCATTGGAGACAGAGGCGGCTCTAGACTTTATGAGGCCTTAGGCGAAACTCAAACATGAGGCTCCACTAACAAAAAAGTGTCAGTGTATGTGCCTGAGAGTGTCTGACAGAGTATCCTTGTGTGTGAATGTATGTTTTTGTCTGAGACCCTATGTGTATGGGGTAGCTGCTTGAAGTGTGTTGTGTGTATGGGGGGGTGATGGTGAGAAGGAGAGGCGGGTGAGGGTGACAGGGAGGTGATGGTGTGGGGGGTGATGTGAGAGGGGTGATGGTAATGTTAGAAGGGGGGTAATGTGAGAAGGAGGGGGAGTTGATGGTGAGGGGGGTAGATGGTGAGGGGGGGTAGATGGTGAGGGGGGGTAGATGGTGAGGGGGGGTAGATGGTGAGGGGGGGTAGATGGTGAGGGGGGGTAGATGGTGAGGGGGGGTAGATGGTGAGGGGGGGTAGATGGTGAGGGGGGGTAGATGGTGAGGGGGGGTAGATGGTGAGGGGGGGTAGATGGTGAGGGGGGTAGATGCTGAGGGGGGTAGATGCTGAGGGGGGTAGATGCTGAGGGTGGTGGGGGTGGTGAGGCTGAGGGTGGTGGGGGATGGTGAGGCTGAGGGTGGTGGGGGATGGTGAGGCAGAGGGTGGTGGGGTTGTGAGGATGAGGGTGGTGAGGCTGAGGGTGGTGGGGTGGTGAGGCTGAGGGTGGTGGGGGTGATGCTGGGGGTGGTGGTGAGGCTGAGGGTGGTGGGGTGATGCTGGGGGTGGTGCTGAGGGTGGTGGGGGTGATGCTGGGGGTGGTGCTGAGAGTGGTGGGGGTGATGCTGAGGGTGGTGGGGTGGTGAGGCTGAGGGGGGTGGTGAGGCTGAGGGGGGTGGTGAGGCTGAGGGGGGTGGTGAGGCTGAGGGGGTGGGGGTGATGTTGAGGGTGGGGGGGCGGTGAGGCAGAGGGTGGTGGTGAGGCAGAGGGTGGTGGTGAGGCAGAGGGTGGTGGTGAGGCAGAGGGTGGTGGTGAGGCAGAGGGTGGTGGGGTGATGTTGAGGGTGGTGGGGGTGATGTTGAGGGTGGTGGGGATGATGTTGAGGGTGGTGGTGGGGTGAGGCTAAGGGTGGGGGGTGGTGATGCTGAGGGTGGTGTGGGGGTGGTGAGGCTGAGGGTGGTGTGGGGGGTGGTGATGCTGAGGGTGGTGTGGGGGGTAGTGAGGCTGAGGGTGGTGGGGGGGTAGTGAGGGTGGTGGGGGGGTAGTGAGGCTGAGGGTGGTGGGGGGTATTGAGGCTGAGGGTGGTGAGGCTGAGGGTGGTGGGGTATGGTGAGGCTGAGGGTGGTGAGGCTGAGGGTGGTGGGGTGGTGGTGAGGGTGAGGGTGGTGAGGCTGAGGGTGGTGGGGGTGATGTTGAGGGTGGTGGGGGGGTGATGTTGAGGGTGATGCTGGGGGTGGTGGTGAGGCTGAGGGTGGTGGGGTGGTGTGGTGGGGGTGGTGGTGAGGATGAGGGTGGTGGGGGTGAGGCTGAGGAGGGTGGTGAGGCTGAGGGTGGTGGGGGTGATGTTGAGGGTGATGCTGAGGGTGGTGGGGGTGATGCTGGGGGTGGTGCTGAGAGTGGTGGGGGTGATGCTGAGGGGGGTGGGGTGGTGAGGCTGAGGGGGGTGGTGAGGCTGAGGGTGGTTGGGGTAGTGAGGCTGAGGGTGGTGTGGGGGTAGTGAGGCTGAGGGTGGTGTGAGGGGTATTGAGGCTGAGGGTAGTGGGGGGCGTAGTGAGGCTGTGGGGGGTAGTGAGGCTGAGGAAGGTGGGGGTGAGGCTGAGGGTGGTGTGGGGGTAGTGGGGCTGAGGGTGGTGGGGGGTGAGGCTGAGGGAGGTGGGGGGTGAGGCTGAGGGTTGTGTGGGGGGTAGTGGGGCTGAGGGTGGTGGGGGGTGAGGCTGAGGGTGGTGTGGGGGGTAGTGAGGCTGGGGGCAGGGTGAGGCTGAACCTACCTTAATTTCCCTGGTGGTCCAGTGGGCTCCCTGGTGGTCCGGTGGCCACTGCTTCCGGTCTGCAGCTCCGCTGAGCTGCAGACCATGTAATCTCGCGAGTGAATCAGAGCGTTGCCGTGGTAACCCGCGGCAACGCTCTGATTGGCCGGTTCTCGCGAGACACATGGTCTGCAGCTCTGCTCACTGCGGAGCTGCAGACCAGTGTCTGCGGTGGCTGGCCGGGCAGCCAGGAGGGGCCTCGCACCCGGCGGCATACCGGGCAAGCCGCCGGGCCCCCTCCTGGTGTCAGGTCCTCGGTCACTGACCGAGGACCTGACACACTCTGCCCACAGGCGGTTTAGGCGGCCGCGAGGCCCCAGCCAGCGCGAGGCCTTAGGCGGCCGCCTAAACCGCCTAATTAGAGAGCCGCCTCTGATTGGAGAAGCCTGGCTGCCCGCCTGCTGCCTTTGGACTATGGCCCTGGGAGATTGGGCCCTTTAAAAACAGTATTCGGCCATACCAGAGTGTATGTCACTCATTCTGGCCCTTTAAATACAGTGGGGTCATTTGGTACTTGCCCTGTGTGAGCTGTGGTAACCCAGATAGCTATGCCATGGAGCCTATTCGTGTGATTAAAGACTTTGGCTCTATGGCGATTAAACTGTATTCGGTTGGTCTGAGTGCCATTCACCTAATAATGTGCACTCAGACCTGAGCTATCTGGGGATATGTGAAATGTCTGTGTGTTATGTGTAAAATGTGACTTTATGTATTTTAAAGAGTTTTATGTTGTTTTGCAACCATGTGGTTAATGGAGTCTGCCTCTAGTCCTGGATAATTGGATTACTTCTCCAATTATCTCCAGGGCAGAAGGGATGAAACCAGGATGCATTGTGGGGATGTTTTTTTGCCATGCTGCCAGGGGTTTTAAAAGATACTTTACTAACTTTTGAACCCCTGGTCTGATTCATGCCAATTTTTAATATGTTGTTCCCCTGAATGGATTGATTGTGGATATGGATTTTTATGTGAATGTGATGTATGGTTTTAGAGTTATGAAAGTTGGGTAAAAAGTATGTTTTAACTGTATGTATAATGGGATTATGTGTCACACTAAGGGGAGGGGATGTGTGGGTTGCACCCGTGATACTATTGGTCATTTTATGCCTCCCCCTGGGTGTGGCCTGTATGTGTTCACTTGTAATAAAAACCAGGCTGGGTGTGCCAGCACCTCAGACCACTGCTTGACCCTCAACACGGAGCCTTGTCTCGTTCTTGGGGGGATTCACTGTATGCTGTTGGAGATCGATTGCTAGGAGTGTAAGCTGATGTCTGCTTTTCCTGTTCGTCTGCTAGCAGCTATTCGTGAGGTTCCAGTTTGAAGTGCTATTTTGTATCCAGTTCTGGAGTTTGGTGTTCTGCAGTAGCTGTGCCTGTCTCTCAGAAAGGGGCATATCGCCTAAACGGATTTTAACCCCTTGTCTGCTGAAACGGTCCGTTACAGTCTACCTATGGCTTCCTTTTTATAAAGCACATAGGCATTGAAAATTGCAATCTGGGTTATGTAGACTGCAATTTTCTTGTACCAGGTCCTACTCTTCAGGTTCACCAGATAGGGCTGTATGCACTCATCAGCCAAGTCTACTCCCCCCATAAACTTGCTGTAATCCACAATGCACTTTGGCTTCTCCAGCTGCTCAGTTCCACCTCTCACAGACACTGGCACTGAAGTTTCGTCGTGCATTGTAGACAACATATACACATCTTTCCTATCGGTGAAGCGAAGGGCAAGCAACTCATCCTGGCGGAGCGCTGAAAGGGAGCCTCTACTGCGTCTACCTCTTGCCAGGGTTTGGGGGAAACCTCTACGATTCTTACGCACTGTGCCACAGGCTACGGTCTCAAAGCAAAATAGAGTTTTAAATAACTCTATGCTTGTGTAATAGTTGTCGACCCATAGGCTGTATCCCTTATTTAACAAGGGAAGGATTAGGTCCCATACTATCTTGCCACATGTACCCACAGAATCAGGGCATCCTGGTGGGTCAAGATGGCTATCCTTCCCCTGATAAATACGAAACGCCCATGTATATCCAGATTTTGATTCACACAATTTATAAAATTTTACACCGTATCGGGACCGTTTAGAAGGGATATACTGTTTAAAAAGTAATCTACCCTTAAATTTCATTAAGGACTCATCAATACAAATATTTTCTTCAGGGCCATAATTTTGGGAGAATTTGTCTGACAGGAGTTCAATTAGGGGCCGAATTTTGTACAGCCTGTCAAACAATGGGTCGTTTCTTGGGGGGCACAGTGTGTTGTCGTTAAAGTGGAGGAAACGCAGCAGCTGCTCATAGCGATCCCTCTTCATAACCCCAGGGAAAAGAGGGGTCGTCAGGATGGGGTGCTTGTACCAGTAGGACCTGATACTCGGCTTTTTGACAATGCCCATAACTAGAGTTAGGGCCCAAAATTTGCGCATTTCTGCGAGATCCGTGGGGTGCCACATATTATGCCGATTGTAATGTGACCCCGGATTCGCAGTCAGATATTGGTTGGCAAATAAATTGGTTTGCTCAACCAATAACTGAAATACGTCCTCTGACATAAACAAATCGAAATATTTGAGGGGCTCCCAAGCATCCACTATAACCGTGATGCCCAGGGCCGCCATCAGGGGGTGACAACCGTGACAGTTGTCACGGGCCCGGCGGCCCTGGGGGGCCCGGACTGCTCTGGCAGTCCCGGGCCCCACTTTCCCTCTCTGCACACATAGATAGCGAATATCGCTATCTATGTGTGCAGCCGCGGGCCCCCGGCTCCCTGTTACCGCAGAGGGGGCCCAGGCCTCCAGCCTCTTCTCTTCTCCTCCCTGCTAATAACTCTCGCGAGACCCGGTTGCCATGGCAACGCTCCGCGGGTCTCGCGAGAGTTATTGGAGGAGAGAAGAGGAGAAGCTGGAGGCCTGGGCCCCCTCTGCGGTAACAGGGAGCCGGGGGGCCCCACCATGCCACCGGACCACCGTGGATGGAATCTCCCCCCTCCCTAGACACAGGTAAGCAGGGAGGGGGGAGAAACAATTTAATTAATTAATTTTTTTTTAATTTTTTTTAAATAATGTTAAAATGACCCCCCCTCCCCCTCCTCATTGCAAATTTACACACACACACTACATACACTGACACACACACACACACTACATACACTGACAAAACACACACACTGCATACACTGACACAACACACACACACTACATACACTGACAAAACACACACACTGCATACACTGACACAACACACACACTACATACACTGACAAAACACACACACTACATACACTGACAAAACACATACACTGACACAACACACACACACTACATACACTGTCAAAACACACACACTGCATACACTGACACAACACACACACACTACATACACTGACACAACACACACACTATATACACTAACACAACACACACACACTGACAAAACACACACACTGCATACACTGACACAACACACACACACACTACATACACTAACACAACACACACACACTACATACACTGACAAAACACACACACTGCATACACTGACACAACACACACACACACACTACATACACTGACACAACACACACACACACACTGCATACACTGACACAACACACACACACTACATACACTGACACAACACACACACACACTACATACACTAACACAACACACACTACATACACTGACACAACACACACACTGCATATACCAACACAACACACACTGCATACACTAACACAACACACACTCTGCATACACTGACACAACACACTCTGCATACACTGACACAACACACTCTGCATACACTGACACAACACACACTGCATACACTGACACAACACACACTGCATACACTTACACAACCCACACTTTGCATACATTGACACAACACACTCACTGCATACACTAACACAACACACACTCTGCATACACTGACACAACACACACACCGCATACACTGACACAACACACACACCGCATACACTGACACAACACACACACCGCATACACTAACACAACACACACACACTGCATACACTGACACAACACACTGCATACACTAACACAACACACTGCATACACTAACACAACAAAGTGCATACACTAACACAACACACACTGCATACACTAACACAACACACTCTGCATACACTGACACAACACACACTGCATACACAAACACACACACTGCATACACTAATACAACACACACTGCATACACTAACACACACAGTGCATACACTAATACAATACACACTGCATTCACTAATACAACATGCACAAGGGTGACTTGGGTTGCTGCGGCTGACAAAGGGTAAAAAAAAAATGTAAAAAATTGTTTTCACCCTAAAAAAAATGAATAATAGTACAAATGTACTAAAATCCCTAAACAGGCTGATCACAGTGTAAAATGCTGTGAGCAGCACTGGAAGGGTTAATTTTTTATTTTTTTTTAACTTTTACTTTCTTTTTTAAAATTTTCTCTCCACAGCACTCTCCAGCTACGATCTCTCTGCCTCTCTCTCTCAGATCGAAATGAGGTGAGGAGAGGGGCAGAGACAATGTGTCAGCCAGTGATTGAAAATCATTGGCTGACACATTGTAACAGTGATCGCAATGACTGTCTGTCACTGCGATCACAAACTGCAGATCACTGCGGATTGGCCACAGGGGACCTGCCTTGGTTACCAGGCAGGTCCCCCAACCGTGATCTGCAGTTTGGGAGGGATCGGGAACATGTGGGTGGGCTTAAACGCCGCGGCGTGCTATGCCGTCGTGAAGGCATTTAAGCCCATAAACGCCGTGACGGCATAGCACGTCGTAACGGCGCGAACGGGTTAAATGAGGCCGCACATGGATGAGTAGTATACCTGCATGCACACCTCACGCTCAGCTCACTAATTCACAGCCCGACGTGCAGTTTATATGCCTTAATCACATGTTCCTGGTACCCACAGTTCCTACTCCACGGGCCTTACTCCCTCCTGTATCACTAACCCTTAACTTTTATTTTACAGTAAATATGCTTCTTTTCCGAATTTATTTTGAAATCTCCAATCACTCAGTCGCCCACACTTGGCTATATGTGTGTCTTCTAGGTGGATATACGCTTGCAACCCTCACGGGTCTGCCTTTAATCTCCTTACACTCCTCACACGGCATATGGCGGCTGTAACAACTGGGCAGACACCTTAAGTTTAGAGCTAACAACCATATACTTACATATGAAACGTGTCTACCAGTCTTGTATACCTTGCATGCTATCGGTGATTGTCATGTTATAGACACGTTTAACTAAGCATACTATAAAACTAAAAAAAATGTGCGGCTTATCTGAATGCCATAATATTATACAGCATGTTTTCTCTATGTTTGTAGTAGCTGTTGTGGCTTACCAAGCATTGTATTATTTTTTTTGCACGATATAAATAAAGATTGACAAAAAAATATATATATATATATTTACATATATCCCCCACCACTGACTTCAGCAGAAAAATTTGTCTGAAAAAAGGCACACGCTTTTAACATTTGTTAACAGAAAAAAATTATCAATATGGAACAGGAAAATAATTTGGCCCAGTATCAGCCTAAAAAATGAATGTGACTCTACAAACTCCTATGTATTTTATTTTGTCATATACCTTAAAGGACCACTAAAGTCACCCATACCACTTTATCTCAGTGAAGTAGTTTGAGTGCAATGGTCCTGTCAATTTAAGCACTCAAAGTACAATATTGCCTCTTTGCAGAGACGGCTGTGTTTACCTCGAAACAGGGGGAAGGGAGAAGCTCCCTTCCCCCGCTCCCCTACCCTCACCCCCTTCTTCCCCTGATGGTGCAAGGCTTCTGGGGTGTTGTCCGTGGAGGTCCTCAGCTACTTCATTCCGCATCGGTATTACTCTTAGGGGTTCTCACTTAGACATCAAGTGGCCCTTTTTTCAGGGTACTTCCTCCCTCTGAGCATGCAGCACAGAGGAGGAGGATTGCGCTCCCACTTTACCCTGGCAACGGGTCAGACCAGGGACCGTTTTATGTATGTACTTTTGTTATGGTTTCTGTTCTAAGTTTTGGTTTTTCTGTTCCCCTTATTCCCCTTCCCTTCCTTTCCCCCCTACAGTGAGCATAGACGCCAGGGGATTGAATAAATCCATCTCCCCAGGTGACATTGTAATGTATGGCCTAGGTATAACTGAGTACTTGTCCCACTCGAATGGTTCTTAGGGTGGTATCACTGAATGTAAATGGCCTAAACTCTCCCAAGAAGTGGCACTTATTGTCTAAAGAATTAAAACGTATGAAGGCAGACATAGCTTTTCTCCAGGAGACTCACCTCACCAAGACGTCTCAGATTATTTTAAGGGATAGGAATTATGACAGGTCCTACGCCTCTAGATCTTTTCGCAATCACAATGAGGTATGAATTCTGGTACACAAGAACTGTAATCTACAGGTGACGGGGTCCATCTTAGATGGGGAGTGTAGATACTTGTGCCTTCCTGACACTCTAGGGACCCGAACGATTCATTTTGTAAATATATAAGCCCCCAATGTAGCATATCAACGATTTTGGGGGGAGCCGAGTGACCTTGTGCGCCCTTTGAGTCCAGGCTTTGTGGTGCTGGGAGGGACTGTAATGCGACCCCTTGTTCGGCGGCTGACAGGAGCGCGGCTCCTGGGGCCAGGCGCTCCCACAGAATGGGGGCTAATGATAAACGTCTTAGGAATTTCATGGAGGAATGTGAGCTAATCGATATTTGGAGGGTACATCACCCAGGAGAACGCAACTATAAGTTCTATTTGGCCCTGCATGGGACATACTCCCCCATCAACTTATTTTTGGCCTCATGTAACATGGTCCCGGTGGTCCAGGGGACGGACATTCGATCCGTCTCCTGGTTAGACCATGCAGATATTTACCTCTCTTTGAGGGAATATTTGAATCCGACGCGATGGACCTGGTGATTAAATAATTTACTTCTAAAGGATAGGGAGGTGGTAGCAGAATTAACGGCCGCTTTAGAAGAGTACTTTCTCTTGAATGACACCCCAGGGATGCCCCCATTCATCCGGGGCCTTTTAATTACGATAGCTACTCACAAAAGAAGACTTAAAACTAAAAAGATTGGCAACCTGCAGGAAGTGCTAAGACCCACTGAGGAACAGCATCAGTCCTCGCTGGACCCGCAGTCATTGGAGATCCTGCTGGGCATTCAGACTGATCTGAAACAGGCTCTCTATGACATGGTCCAGCAGGTTCTACTTTGAGAATACCAACCGCATGGATACCTTTTTGGCGAGGACATTGCGGCCGCGGACTTGCTCGAAACCAATTGCCTTTAGGCACCCAGGGAAAAGGATAGGGAAGAGGATAGTTACTGCACCAGAGAATCTTTTTACGGGCTATTATAGCTCCTTGTACAATCATTCCCTGTCCCACACAACAGAAGATAAGTCCCACAGCGAGAAAATATTGCAATTTTTACGGTCGGTGGAGCAGTTTGCTCTTTCTGACCAGGGAGATTACCCCTGAGGAGATTTCGGAGGCAATAGCAACCATTTCTGGCCAAAAAGCTCCAGGCCCAGACAGTCTCTCTGGAGCGTATTACAAAACATTTAGGGAAGTATTGGTGCTGCGGTTGGTCCCCATGTTTAATGCAGAGAGAGAGGGGGAGCAGTTGTCCCAGGAAATGACGCTGGTGAATATAGTGTTGCTGCCGAAGGAAGGGAGGAACCCTCTGGAAGTGGGAAACTACAGACCAATTTAGCTGATAAAGGCTGATGCTAAGATCTTAGCGAAAGTGCTAGCCACCAGGCTGAAGCCCATGATGCAGTTGTAGATCCACCCGGACCTGGTTGGCTTCATACCTGAATGCCAACTCTACGAAAACATAAGACGGGTGGTGGACCTGGTGTGGCACATGGACCAAACTCGAACGCCTTCTCTGCTCTTGTCCCTGGACATGGAGAAGGCATTTGACAGGGTGGAGTGGCCGTATTTATTTTCTCTTTTAAGGCACTGGGGAGTCCCTGTCCCTTTCATGAATGCAGTGGGGGTCCTATATAACGACCTGATAGTGAGAGTGGTGGTGCTGGGGGATAGTGGCAGCACCTTTTCCATTGGCAACAGCACTAGACGCTAGACAGATGCTTCCTGTCTCCCCTGTTATTTGCCATTGCATTGGAGCCTTTTCTGCAGTGCCTAGAGGAAGCCCCACAAGTGAGGGGGGTGTGGGTCGGGGGGACCAATGCAAAGTGGCGGCCTATGCCGACTAAGTTATACTAACGATATCGGACCCTCTTGTGGCTTTGCCCTCTCTGCTCAAACTGATCGAGGAATACAGCCAAATATCTGGCTATAAAGTCAATTTAACAAAATCTAGCGCTATGCCAATGCACCTGTCGGCCGCTGAAGACGAGACAGCCAGAACCACAATGCAACTCTGACTAATTGACTCAATAAAGTATTTGGGCATCGTGGTTGACAAGAGTAGCCGGGCCCTTTACAAGGTAAACTATCAGCCCCTGTTTCACAACATAAGAGGGACCTAGAGGCTTGGGGGTCCAAACCAATCTCATGGATGGGATGCATTCATAGCATAAAGATGAATATTCTCCCATGGCTTCTTTTTCTATTTCAGGCACTACCAATACCGTTACTTAAGACAGATTTAGACTCAGTTCAGAAACACATTGATTCCTTTATATGGGACAATAAACAACACAGACTGGCTAGGAATATGCTTTACAGGCCTAAAACGGGAGGAGGACTGGGATTGCTAAATCTCCTTCTGTATTATTATGCAGCCCAACTGGCACAGATGGTGATGTGGCATGTGGCCCCAGGGGAGAGACGCTGGGTAAACCTTGAATCACATATCATGGGTTCGGATCTAACAATGTTTTACATGTGGCACTGCTGCAAACTGAGTGCCCTGGAATTGTCACTTCCCTGTCAATATGGGACAAGATCCAACCAACCCCTCCCCCTGACCCCAGTTTTACAGAATAGATACTTTCCCCTGGGCATATAACATACCCTCATATGTGGTGGTTTTGCCCTTCTCTGACACAGTTCCTGGGGGGGATATCAGAGCATTGCTTAGGCAGTTCTTTCAAAAACCGTTCGAGCTAGACCCCCTGGCTTTTCTTACTTTTCAAACCCTAGGAGGGTATGACCCAAAGGGAACATAAATTATGTAACAGGATAACTCTGGCAGCGAGAGGAATCATTGCAGCACACTGGTTACAGCCCTACCTGCCACCAATAAGGGAGGTCAGGGCAAAAGGTAGAAGAAAATCATCTCATGGACCAATTAACAGCAACCATACACAACACCCTCCCTTCGTTCTATAAAATATGGGAACCCTGGTACGAGTATATAGATAAACTTTAAATAGCCACTTCTATAAAAGGTAGAATCATCTGGGATTCCTAGGGGAGCTCTACAACCCACTGAGAACCAATATACTTAAGGACGTAGACACAGGAGATGCCCTGGGTTCTGAGAGATCTAGAGAGAAGTACAGACAGGGGATTGGGGGAGGTGGGAGCTGGGAAGGAATTTGCCCCCTAACCCAGTAAACAGAATCCTGAACCCTACCCCGGCAAGCCGAAAACGATGGGAAAGGAAAGCACTCTAGAAGTGATATTTACTCCCAGACACTCAGGACGGAGACCTTCACTTTGGTGGATAACTTTCACATAGGATACATCACTAGTATCCCTCGACTTACCACTCCCTCCCTACCCTATCCCCCCTCCCTTTTTGTTATATCTACATGTGTACTTTTTCTTGTACATTGGTTGGGCCAGTACCTGTAGTTCCATCAGTTGCATAAATAAAAATAAGTCTCTTATTATATGTGCATACTTGTTATCAGCAAGTGGGTAGGGCAGGGCTGGTTATATGGTTACAACCAATGTTACATTATTTTCGTATATATTTATAAAAACCTTGTCGTCAGATATACCACTGTTACTATCTCCGGTCAGAGACTATGATGTGATATCGCAATTACACATGGGCTACCATACCTTACCCTGTTATGGCCTTGTATGAAATACAGGGAGTGCAGAATTATTAGGCAAGTTGTATTTTTGAGGATTAATTTTATTATTGAACAACAACCATGTTCTCAATGAACCCAAAAAACTCATTAATATCAAAGCTGAATATTTTTGGAAGTAGTTTTTAGTTTGTTTTTAGTTTTAGCTATTTTAGGGGGATATCTGTGTGTGCAGGTGACTATTACTGTGCATAATTATTAGGCAACTTAACAAAAAACAAATATATACCCATTTCAATTATTTATTTTTACCAGTGAAACCAATATAACATCTCAACATTCACAAATATACATTTCTGACATTCAAAAACAAAACAAAAACAAATCAGTGACCAATATAGCCACCTTTCTTTGCAAGGACACTCAAAAGCCTGCCATCCATGGATTCTGTCAGTGTTTTGATCTGTTCACCATCAACATTGCGTGCAGAAGCAACAACAGCCTCCCAGACACTGTTCAGAGAGGTGTACTGTTTTCCCTCCTTGTAAATCTCACATTTGATGATGGATGTTCTCAATGGGGTTCAGATCAGGTGAACAAGGAGGCCATGTCATTAGATTTTCTTCTTTTATACCCTTTCTTGCCAGCCACGCTGTGGAGTACTTGGACGCGTGTGATGGAGCATTGTCTTGCATGAAAATCATGTTTTTCTTGAAGGATGCAGACTTATTCCTGTACCAGAGGTCTTGAGCTTGACTCCATCCTCAACCCGAAAAGGCCCCACAAGCTCATCTTTGATGATACCAGCCCAAACCAGTAATCCACCTCCACCTTGCTGGCGTCTGAGTCGGACTGGAGCTCTCTGCCCTTTACCAATCCAGCCATGGGCCCATCCATCTGGCCCATCAAGACTCACTCTCATTTCATCAGTCCATAAAACCTTAGAAAAATCAGTCTTGAGATATTTCTTGGCCCAGTCTTGACGTTTCAGCTTGTGTGTCTTGTTCAGTGGTGGTCGTCTTTCAGCCTTTCTTATCTTGGCCATGTCTCTGAGTATTGCACACCTTGTGCTTTTGGGCACTCCAGTGATGTTGCAGCTCTGAAATATGGCCAAACTGGTGGCAAGTGGCATCTTGGCAGCTGCACACTTGACTTTTCTCAGTTCATGGGCAGTTATTTTGCACCTGGGTTTCTCCACACGCTTCTTGCGACCCTGTTGACTATTTTGAATGAAACGCTTGATTGTTCGATGATCACGCTTCAGAAGCTTTGCAATTTTAAGAGTGCTGCATCCCTCTGCAAGATATCTCACTATTTTTGACTTTTCTGAGCCTGTCAAGTCCTTCTTTTGACCCATTTTGCCAAAGGAAAGGAAGTTGCCTAATAATTATGCACACCTGATATAGGGTGTTGATGTCATTAGACCACACCCCTTCTCATTACAGAGATGCACATCACCTAATATGCTTAATTGGTAGTAGGCTTTCGAGCCTATACAGCTTGGAGTAAGACAACATGTATAAAGAGGATGATGTGGTCAAAATACTCATTTGCCTAATAATTCTGCACTCCCTGTATGTATCTTGTGTACTGAATAGTATATGACAGCTATTTAAAATAAAGAATAAAAAAAAAAAAGACAGAAAACAATGTATTGTGGTAATTTACTAATTCCTGTATACCAAAATAACCATCCTTCTTTTCATACTACCTAGACAGTTATATTGTAGTGCAAAATTACCCTGCACATTTACTATGTCTGTTTGTCTTTTTGAAACACCAATAAACACCAATAAGCATAACAAGTGATGTAACTTCTAGATGGCAGAAAATTGAGCAGTTAGATACCAGGGGCATACTTTTCACATCAAAATTACTCCATTAAGCTAAAGTTCTTTGGGTGCATATAGTGTCCCTTTAACTAAAATATATATTTGTGAGAACTGAGTTAAAGTGTTACTTGGGTTGCATGCAATATGGAATGCCCTGTTTGGCATTGCGCATTAGGTTCCCCAATAAAATGATCCTCTTCTAGCCCCATTTCGTTGTCACAGGCTCCTTCGCGCGGTCCTATCACATGCTTCTCAAAGAAAAGCATTTGATTGGACAATTCTCAGTGCTTAGAGTGCATACACACTCTTGGACCCAGTGAGGGTAAGCAGAGGGAATTTCAAAATCTTAAAACCCCAAGGGAAGTATTTAGAACAAGGTAGTGCCTACAAAAGTAACAAAAAAAAGGAAACAAAATTACTTTATTGATAATAATGAAATATACTGGGACTTTTTTAGTCATTCTAATAAAACAAAATATTTAAAACACCCTTTAAATAGCAGAGAGGACAGAAAAAGGGTGTTTATCTACAAAGTGTAGCTCACTCAGGTCAGTACGACAGTATCATATTGTAGATATTTTAAATAAATAAAAACCCCATTTAATTTAGCTATCCAGCCTGTTATGTATAGGTAAGTTACTAAATAGGTAACTCTATTTCCAGAGATACTTAATTGTAACTAATCTCCAGTAGAGATAAATATCTATGGAACTCAGTAGGTATAATTTCATAAATTCAGAGCACTAGATATTCTGTATACGTTTTCTATTTCAGCAAAGTAACCAAAACTACACACGCTGGACATAATGTTGCAAAGTAACAGGGTAGCAAATGAATCAAAGGGGACAAGGTTAATATGCTTTGACTGATAATATGGCAGATTTGACTGCCTGCAGATCGATCTGCTATTTAAAGGGACACTCCAGGCAGCTAAACAAGTTAAAGGGACACTATAGTCACCAGAACAATTACAGCTTGATGGAGCGGTGGGAGAATATTCACCTTGATGATCATTCCCTGCAGGCATTTTCATGCAAACACTGCCTTTTCCGAGAAAAGGCTGCATACAGAAACTTGAGGGTGGGTTTACAAATGTAAATATTGCATATGTCAGTATGTATTTAAGTGTCTGTGTGTGTGTGTCAGCATGTCTATCAATGTATGTGTCTGTGTGTGTGTCAGCATGTCTGTCAGTGTATGTGTGTCAGGGTCCCGCGGGCGGCTGTGAGGGGAGGCTGCAAGCCGCTCGCAGCACTCACCCTTGGTTCTTCGCCGCCCGCGGTCTCCCCTTCCTATGCCTGTTGGCGAGCGGCGTCCTCACAGCCTCGGACGCCGCTCGCATCCTCCTTCTCGTCTCCTGGCGGCAGCGTGTATAACGCTGCACGCTGGGAGACCGCGCATTTATGCAAACGCCGGGGTCAGCCACGTGACCCGGCGTTAAAGTCACAGTGTGACAATCACAGTGGGAGGTATAGATATCTCCCACGTGTGATTGTTAATTCTGATTGGAAGTTATCCAATCAGAATTAACCACAGGGTTTAAATACTTACCTTTCCTGTCCCTCAGTGCCCTGTTGTGGTCTTTGGTTACCTGTATTGCTGTTTGCTTGTGTTTCTCTCTGGTTACCGATTATTTGGCTTGTTCCTCCGACTCTCCTGTATTCTCCATCCCTTTGACCTCGGCTTGTTTCACGTTCTCCTGTTTTCTGGCTCCCCTTACTCGGCTTGTCTCCTGACTATTCTTGGTGTGCTTAACCCGGCCATTCTAAGGACCGGTACTGCACCTTTTCCTCTCTGTGACCTGTTAGCGTGTTAGGTTCCCCGAATCGTGACTCTGTGTGTGTCAGTATATCTGTCAGTGTGTGTGCTGTGTGTGTCAGTATAGCTGTCAGTATGTCATTGTATGTGTCTCTGTGTCTGTCAGTATGTATGTATATCAGTGTATGTGTCTGTGTGTCTCAGTATTTCTGTCACTATGTTAGTGTATGTGTCTCTGTGTGTCTGTCAGGGTGTGTGTCTGCCAGTGTATATGTCAGCATGTCTGTAAGTGTATATATCTGTGTGTGCCAGTATGTTTGTCAGTGTGTATGCTGTGTGTGTATGTGTGTATGTCAGTATATCTGTCAGTGCATGTGTCAGTATGTCTGTGTGTGTCAATCAGTATGTATGTCAGTGTATGTGTCTGTCTGTATAGCTGTCACTGTGCCTTTGTGTGTCAGTATGTCTGTCAGTGTATGTGTCTGTGTGTGTCAGTATGTCTGTCAATATATGTGTCTGTATGTGTGTGTGTCAGTTTGTCTGTCAATGTATGCGTCTGTGTGAATCAGTATCTCTGTCAGTGTATGTGTGTGTCAGTATGTCTGTCAGTGTATGCACTGGCATACATACCGCGGTCGCAGGGGTCGTGACTGAGCCCGGCCCTCCACGGGCCCCGGCCTCCCTGCGACCCAGGTATGTACGCCAGCCTCTTCTCCTGGGGGGCCCAGGAGCTGGCCACCTCAGGGCCCCCCCGAGACTTTGCAGACGGGCGCGTGCGGGAGCATTCTCCCCTGAGCTCTCTCTGCCCAGCTCCCTCGTGCGCACCGCAGTGATGCCGGAGCCGGAATATGACGTCACACCTACTCCGGCATTAGTAAGCGGCGCGCGAGGGAGCTGAACAGGAGGATCAGTGCTCCCTCACCGCATGCAGTGACCAGCCACCCAGCAGCCCCACTGGACCCCAGGGAAAGAGCCACACACGCATTCTAACCGCCCGTAGAAAAGCATTACTCAGTGCTTTCCTATGGACGTCCAGCGTCTTCATACTTTGATTTTCACAATCGCGAAAGCGTCTCTAGGGGCTGTCAGTGAGACAGCTACTACAGGCTGGATTAACCCTCAGTGAAACATAGCAGTTTCTCTGCCTATAGTGGTCCTTTAAGTGTATGTGTATTTGCATGCACTGGCGTACATACCATGGTCACAGGGGTCGCAGCCCTGCGACCAGGTGCCCACCGCCATGTTTTGCAGCCCCAGCCCGCGCAGTGTAAACTGGGGCCCACGGATCAGTTTTCGCACCGGGGCCCCATGGATCGTGTGTACCCCACTGAGTGTATGTATGTGTCAGTGTGTCTGTCAATGTATGTATGTGTGTTAGTATATCTGACAGTATATTTATATTATGTATGTGTCTGTGTGTATCTGGATGTTGTCATTGTGTGTATCTGTGTATCTGTATGTTGTCAGTATGTGTATCTGTGTGTGTGTCTGCTTGTGTGTCAGTGTATCAGCACGTGGTTAGGTTGTGTATCTGTTTGTCTGTATGTGTATTGGTGTCTCTGCATCTGCATGGCTTAGAGTGCCAGCTGACTGCTATAGCCAATCAGCGACACCCCTACCCAATGGCGCTCTGTGCTTCCTCCTGACACTAAATAAAAGTGAACACATTAACACTGATATTGTTTTTTACCTGGAGAGATGAGAAGGTCCAAAGCTTCCCTGCCAGGCCCATGTACCAAAGCCTTATGATGTGGTGTCCAGACTGAAGTGGTGGGATCACTTCACTTGTCCTTCCTGCTCCAGTCTCATTTTCTTCTCCTTCATTTGACACAGTCTTCTTTTTCTTCTCTCCTCCTTGGCTCCTTATGCTCCTTTACCTTTCTGCTACTTTCTGCTTTTTTTTGCACCCTTCTGCTCCTTTCTCTTTCTGATCCCTTTCGGGTACTTTCGCTCCCTTCTGCTCCTTGCAGACCCTTCCTGCTAATTTCTGTTACTTTGTGCTCCTTCTCCTACTTTACCTTTGTGCTCCTTCTGCCCATTGAAGCTCATTGCTGACCCTTTTTGCTCCTTGATGTACCTTCCTGCCCATTTCTGTTTCTTCTCCTTTCTGCTCCTTCTCCCACTTTACCTTTGTCCTGCTCCTTGCTGACCCTTTATGCTCCTTGCTGCCCCTTCCTGCTCCTTGCTGCAACTTCCTGCCCCTTGCTGCAACTTCCTGCTCCTTCTCCTACTTTACCATTGTGCTGTTTCTGTCCCTTTCTTGTAGACCATTTCTGCTTGTTGTTGACCCTTCCTGCTCATTTCTGTTACTTTCTGCTCATACTCCTACTTTACCTTTCTGCTCCTTCTGATTCTTTCGGCTCCTTTACCTTTGTGCTCCTTGCTGACACATACTGCTCCTTGCTGCCCCTTTCTGTTCCTTGCTGCACCTTTCCACCTCCTTGCTGACCCTTTTTGCTCCTTGCTGACCCTTTCTGCTTCTTCTCCTATTTTATCTTTGTGCTCCTTCTGATTCTTTCTGCTCCTTTAACTTTGTGATCCTGCTGTCCCTTCCTGCTCCATCCCTTACTTACCTGCTCTGTAGTCTGCATCCAATCCCTCACTTACCTGATCTGTAGGCTGTCTCTGCAGTCTGGGTGTTGCTGGCTGCACTTTGTGTTGGTCCCCCGCGTATTCAGTCAGGAGAGAGAAGCAGAGATAAGCTGTAGCTTCCTATCCCTGCCTATCTTCACAACCGCGCCACCTACTGGGTGGCGCCAGTAGTGCAGTTTATTCTCAATCACATGGGCACAAGTTGAAAAATCCAGGGGGACTGTAAGTGCCCCCCCTTGCCCTTCCTGCGGATGCCCATGCACAGTCCGCTGAATACATACACACAGTCCGCTGAATACATACACACAGTCCGCTGAATACATGCACACAATCCACTGAATAGATGCACACAGTTTGCTGAATACACACACACGCAAACATACACAGACTGCTGAATACGTACACACAGTCCGCTGAACACACACACTGCTGAACACACATACAGACAGACTGCTGAATACACACACACATACTGCTGAATACACACACAAACACAGACTGCTGGATACACACACACACACACACAGTCCACTGAATACACACTGGTTAAGCGCCAAAATTAAATATAAACACACCCCTGTAGTCGAAAACCAACTCTATACATACATATATGCTTGCATTCAAACACCAACACCACATACAAACATACTCCATGCAAAACCCAGGACATACTTAAAAAACCCAGGACATACTTGAAAAACCCAGGACATACTTGAAAACAAGAGAAATCTCAATGTATCTTTCCTGGTAAAATATTTTATAAATAAATAAAAACATGCTTACATTCAAACACACAAACAATGCTGTCAGGATCCTATCCTGACAACTATGTTTTATCTTCATTTATTTATGTTCCTTTAAAAGAAGTTTCAGCTCTCCACCACTAGTGGCCTCCCTAGTCACTAGTCACCTCAGTCCTCACCTGCCTAGGACTAATTATAGAACCTACAAAAGGCCACACCCGAGAATACCAGTGGTCTTTACATTGAAGTTGGTGATTTACCTGAATCATTTCATATCCTGGCTCCTGTGAACCTGCTCCAGATTTACCTTCAAACCCGCTCCTAACACTAACCTGCTCCACTCTTACCTATACTTCAAACTAGCCTTCCACTGTAACCAGCCTGCCACTGTAACCAGCCTGCCACTGTAACCAGCCTGCCACTGTTACCAGCCTGCCACTGTAACCAGCCTGCCACTATAACCAGCCTGCCATTGTTACCAGCCTGCCACTGTTACCAGCCTGCCACTGTTACCAGCCTGCCTTTG
Source organism: Pelobates fuscus (assembly GCF_036172605.1). NCBI lineage: Eukaryota > Metazoa > Chordata > Amphibia > Anura > Pelobatidae > Pelobates > Pelobates fuscus. The sequence continues at coordinate 105,111,869 of NC_086325.1, forward strand.
TTACAACCCTACCTGGAAATTACAGACATTCTTTATTATTTGCAAGTAACCTGTTCTGTGTCAAGTAACCTGTTCTGTGGCATATTACCTAAATTCTGTTTTACCTCAAGTTTCATAATATGTCTAAAATCACTAATAAAGTGCCTGAAGTCAACCCTGGCATAAGTTTCCTATCTAACCTGCACAAGATCATGACAACTGCTCAGTACTAAATACAACACTGCAAAGATGGGAAAATGGTAGAGCCCCAGCTTTGTTGGAATTGCATGTCGGTCTCGGAGCTTCAAAGATGTCCGCCACGTTGCCTCCTGTGATATATTTCTGCTGGGCTGACATCTTCCGGTAGTATAGTGTATCCGAGATAGTTCTGAGGGTAAGTATACTCCTCCCTCATTTTAACGTAAGAAAGCAGTTACAGTCGTCCATAGATCCTCGGGCGCCATTTGTAAAGAGGGCAAAAGTTCATAGTCCATAATATAAAAGAAAGGGCAAGTATAAAAAACAAGTGTTAGAATAAAAACTAAGCGAAAAAGGAGTTTGTGTATTTACTCTTCATTATTTCTTCTCTAAAAGAAACTTTGCACAGAATTCATAACCTTAAACCTATTTTATGGGTTATGAATATGAAAAAAACAAGACATTTGGATCACAATATGGCACACGCATCCGTCTACAGAGAAAATTGCGGTACATCACTGTAATATATCGTATAGCAGAGAGGAATGTACCCAGTAGTTGTAATAAACGACTCTCTGCACTTTGTGATAAACTGGTTTATATAAAGACTAAAATGCCAGGTATTAGTTGGGTATAATACTCTGCCTCAGGTCCTGAGGATTTTATACTTTTTAGAAAGGACACAAAAAAGGGGTTTAGGGAAAGAAGAGAGAGTTAGAGAAAGAGGAAAAAGGAGAAAAGTAGTGAGAGGTTGGGGGTCTCTGGTCAGCAATGCCAGAAGGAGCATTTTCTAGCTTTAGGAGAGGAGAGGCGGTTAGGGGGGCAAGATTAGCCTCTGTTGTAGTGTTGGGGGCAGTGTTTATTAGTTATCCTTATAGTCTTCCCATGGCTCCCAGACTCTAGAGAAAGCCTTCATGGACCCTCAAACGTATTCAGTCAGTTTGTCCATGAGATAATTTTCCTTATGTTTTTGAAGGACCATGTTTATGGGAGGTCTGGTGGGTTTTAGCCAGGTTTGGGCCAAAGCCCGTCGAGCGTCCAATGTAATTTTGTTAAACAATTGCTGTTCAGCCAGAGTCCAATCATTGATTGGTTTGGCCAGTAAGAACGTCCAGGGGTTTGGGTCAACACCTTTAGGGAGTATTTGGGCTATTAGTGTCCAGACCTAAGTCCAAAATAATGTTACCTTTGGGCAGCTCCACCACGAGTTCATAAGTTCCCCTAGCACAGCAGTCTCTCCAGCAGAGATCTGTGTGCGTTTTCTTCATGTGATACAATTTAACTGGTGTGGTATACCACCGGATCATTGTTTTGTAAGATTGTTCTTGCATTGTGACACAGATGGATGTTTTAGAGTTAGCCTCCAAAATGTCCTGCCAGTCAATACCCGTTAGAGTGTCCCCAAGCCCTGATTCCCATTTATCCATGTAATGCAACTCTCCCCAATCTTTCGTGGTGGAGCAGAGGTGGGAGTAGAGCTGAGAGATCATGCCTTTTTGATAAATTTCTGCATTGCACATTCGTTCAAAAAGTGTTGGCTGGGGTTTAGCTGTTTTATTCGTGGGTTGGCTAGCAAAGTCTCGGATTTGGAGATTTCTGAAAAATCTGACTGGGTAATGTTGATCTGTTTTGTAGTTCTGTAAAGGAGATAATAGTATCGCCACTACATAGCTGATAAATCCTCTGGAACCCAGCATGTTCTATGCCCCTAAAATCTCTGGCTCTCATGTCCAGGTCAAAGGCTCTGTTGCGATATATAGGGGTAAGAGGGGAATAAATCAACTAATATTTGTGAGCAGCCTTATCCCAGATCTGGATCGAGTTAGTCACAGGTGGGCAAGTTGTACGGAGAAGAGCCCTCTGCTTCCTTGGGGCCAGATGTAGGGATTCTAAATCTACCCAGCGTCTACTGTCTGGGGGGAGTGCCAGAGAGCTATTTGTGCTAGTTGAGCGGCTAAATAATAAAAGTGTAAATGAGGCAGTCCCAGTCCTCCTCTTGCTTTTGGACGATATAGTATGTTACGAGATACTCTATCGTTTGCCTTGCCATATAAATCTATCAAAAGCTTTCTGGAAGATGAAATCACCATGTTATCAGACAATACTGGCAGATAATGTGCATTCTTCTTTTTAAAGAATGTTTATTGAAGTTTAGAAAATTTTCAACTAATTATAATGAATAGACAAACATTCTATTCGGGTGGGAAAGGTAAGGGGAACTTGGAAGTGGGAAAAGGTATCCATCCATATTAATAGCAAACAAAATGATGTTTATGAACAGTAATTGTACAATAATAAAGTTTAACAATAAATTAATTTTATAAACAATATACTTTTTTAATTTCTTCTTCCCATTTATTCCAATCATATTTTAGTTTTGTAAATGAATGCATAATTTTCCTATATGACAGTTTGTGTGCTCTATTATCTAAGATTAAATTCAAAACTTCTTAAAGTGATGGTACATTTTTGAATTTCCAATACCGTGGTAAGCATGAAGTAGCAGCAATCAGGATGTGGCCTATTATTATTTTATCTGTTCAATTTTTTGAATAGTTCTGAGGTTATGATACCAATAGACCAATCCACTTTAACAATTAAGCCATGACTCATTTTCCAGTATAGTTATTTAGAGACTATACCAACATATATGGGCCATATTTCCTATACGCCCACAATCCCTCCAACACCGGTCAGAGTATGTATTGTTCATATTGTGCAGCCTAAATTAAGCCAGGTACCAGCGATATAAAATATTGTAATGATTTTCGAAATGGTCAGTACAAAAATTAATTTATTTTAGTGCTTTAAAGAAACTGAACCCGCTGCCCTGCCAGCCCCCACCCCACGCTGCCACGAGCTTGATGACAGCTTGCCGGTCCCGTTCTCCCCCCCCTCTGGGCCGGGGGGGTCATCCCGGTCCACACTGGGAAAGATCCAGGCAGACTGAGGGGCGCCGAACACCCAAGGCTCACAGGGTAAGATGGCGGCTCCTCAGCACATCCTTGTCACCGCTCTGGCGATCTGGAACCACACCGACTGCGCAGAGAACACAGCAACAAGACCACCACTGAACCCAACTGAGGAGGGAGTGGGGCCTCCAGATGGTCTGCCTGCGACGCATGCCCCCCCCCCCCCGGACGGTGAGAGGAACTGGAGGGGCATCATGAGCCCACTGATGCATGTCATAACCAGTTGAGCGCCTATATCGGCTGGCTTCCTAACAAGGAGGGGGAAAACAGACCAGACCTGCCACGACCAAAAGGCAACTAGAGGAGCTCCCCATCATCTGGCACCATGTCGAAAGGCTCTGTAAACCTGCCAGGGACAGTAACCTCCAAACGACATTGTCTGAACAATCTACACAAGACCAGAGGAATCCACATCTAGACACAGATCTGGCTCTATCACAGCTCGACACATGCCAGCTAAGAACGAACACTTTTAGAAGAAACATGCAACCATACCTTTACCTCCCCTCTAGGTCTAACAAGGACACCTGTATCAATACAGACTGCTCACCCAGTGGTTCTCAATTTAAGCCTGTTCATCTTAAACAGCAAGTTAACATATTTGCTCTCTCAACGTGTGCTGTTGTACAAGGTTCATGACTTATGATGTTTAGTCTATACTGTTACATAGCCAAATCTAGCAATGCAGGTCTACGTTAAAAGGTAAATGATACCAGTACTCATCACAGAATAGAACCTAAAGGTTTAACTGCAGGGATGATGCCCATCCTGTTTCCAGTCTATTATTCCGCATATTCATGTAATTGTAGCTACTGGTGGATTAAATAGTCTGACAGATAAAAACCATTACCACAATGCACCGTTGTCACGGTAATATACCCCAACACGCAGGAATAGTTCATATAGCCAAGAGACAAGAAACCAGGGTTCGTCTTACCGGACCTTAGAATGGCCGGACTAGGACGAGTAAGAAAGACAGAGTCTAGAACAAGCCGAGGTCAAGGGAACTGAGAGACAGCGTAACGTAGAACAAGCCGAGGACTGGTACACAGAGGACAAAACAGCGGATAAGCAAGCAAGGATAAGGAGAGAGCGGAGTCAGGAACAAAGCCAAGGTCAAGCACCAAAAAACCAACTGAACGATACAAGCACTAAAGGGAACTGGACAGAAACCACGATAGGGCAAGGAGCAAAGGAAACAGGTGAGTATAAATACCCTAATGTTCACTTTGATTGGCCCTTGTCATATCCACGCCCCCAAAACGTGAGTGTATGGGGAACGTGGCATGACAGGGGCCAATGGGAGACTGATTCTAATTTAGTCTCCCACTGTCCCTTTAAGAGCGCGCCCGAGACGCGCGGCGCGCTCTTAGTGTCGGGCGGGACACGTGACCGCTTCTCGCGGTCACTGCCCGCCTGACTGATCTTATCGTTGGCTGAGCCACGCGCGGCTCGTGCAGGAGCAGGACCGCGCGCGGCGAGAAGAGAGGACCCCGGCCGGCCCCTGGAGAGGGTAAGTACCGCTACAGTACCCCCCCCTGAAGACACGCCCACCGGGCGGGGAGGAGCAGGCCTGGCAGGAAAACGAGCGTGGAAAGAACGCACAAGGCGAGGAGCGTGAACAGCGTCAGCGGAAATCCAACTGCGTTCCTCAGATCCATAGCCCTTCCAATGTACCAGATATTGGAGGCGACCCCGAAGAAAACGAGAGTCAATTATAGCCGCCACTTCAAATTCCTCATGGCCCTCCACAGAAACCGGAGGAGGAGGAGGGACATGCCGAGTATAACGGTTGCACAGGAGGGGTTTTAACAAGGAGGTATGAAACACGTTAGGAATGCGTAGATTCCTAGGAAGATCCAATGCATACGAGACAGGATTAACCACATGCAAGATACGAAAAGGACCAATAAAACGAGGGGCCAACTTCATAGAAGGCACACGAAGACGAATATTGCGAGTAGAAAGCCAAACCCGGTCTCCCACAGCATAGGATGGAGCCGCCCTGCGATGCTTGTCTGCCTGAACCTTCTGGCGAGCAGCTGAAGCCACCAAAGAACACTGAACCTGCTCCCAAGTATTACGTAGACTAGCCAAATGTTCGTCCAGAGCTGGCATGCCCTGTAAGGAGAATGCAGCTGGAAGAACCACGGGATGCCGGCCATAAACAACGTAAAAAGGGCTGTTACCGGAGGATTCATGAGCAGCATTATTACGAGCAAACTCAGCCCAAGGAAGAAGGTCAGCCCAATTGTTCTGATGGTGGGACACGAAACAACGAAGATACTGCTCTAGAGATTGGTTGGCACGTTCAGCAGCTCCATTAGACTGGGAGTGGTAGGCGGAAGAAAACGAGAGGGAGATACCCATCTCTGTACAAAACGTTCTCCAGAATCTGGAGATAAACTGGCTACCCCTATCGGACACGATCGAAGTGGGGATACCATGCAACCGAAACACCTCCCTGGCAAAGATAGAGGCACGTTCCTTGGATGATGGCAATTTGACAAGAGACACAAAATGAGCCATCTTAGAAAAACGATCCACAATCATCAGGATGACAGTTTTACCATTAGAGGGAGGTAATTCAACAATAAAATCCATGGATATATTGGACCACGGCCTCTCGGGTATGGGCAACGGATGCAACAACCCACAAGGAACTCTGTGGGAGGACTTCATACTGGCACAAGTACTACAGGCATTAACGTAATCGGTGACGTCCTTGCGCAAGGAAGCCCACCAGAAATATCTAGAAACTGCTGAGAATGTCTTAGAAATACCAGGGTGTCCAGCAGTTCTAGTGTCATGATATAATGACAAGATGTCTCGTCTCTCCGGTATATCAACGAATAGCTTATCAGCAGGCCTGTCCCCAGGAGCCAAGTTTTGTTTAGCCTGAATAGCTTGTAAGAGGGAAGACGAAATAGAAAGAACAGTAGTAGCTATTATTCTGTCAGGCGGAATGACAGGGGTAACATCGACCTCGAGTTTGTCAGTAGTCTCGAATTGTCTGGACAGAGCGTCAGCTTTAGTATTACGATCACCTGGTCTGTATGTGATTATGTAATTAAAACGAGACAAAAACAGAGACCACCTGGCCTGCCTAGAAGACAATCTTTTTGCTTCACTGAGATAGGAGAGGTTTTTGTGATCTGTTAAAATGAGGATGGGATCCCTAGTACCCTCTAGCAGATGTCTCCATTCCTTGAGCGCCAAAATGATAGCAAGGAGTTCACGATTGCCTACATCATAATTCTTCTCTGCTTTGGACATCTGTCTGGAAAAGAAGCCACAAGGGTGTAACGGCTTTTCAGGTGAATCTCTTTGAGACAAGATAGCACCTACCCCTATCTCAGAAGCATCAACTTCAAGAATAAAGGGCAGTGAAGGGACAGGATGCTGTAAAATAGGAGCAGAGGCAAATGAAGCCTTCAGGAATTCAAAGGCCTCGAGTGCTTCTGGTTTCCAGACATGAGTATTACCATCCTTCTTGGTCATTCTGGTTATAGGTGCTACAATGGCAGAAAACCCTTTAATAAAACGCCTATAATAATTTGAGAACCCCAGAAAACGCTGAATGGCTTTCAAACCCTGAGGTAGAGGCCATTCCATAATGGCAGACAGTTTCTTGGGATCCATACGAAAACCCTTGGCAGAGATTATATAACCCAAGAATTGGACTTCAGATTGATCAAATGAACATTTTTCGAGTTTGCAATAGAGACCGTTAACCAGAAGAGTTCTCAACACTAATTTAACATGCATGTGATGAGTCTGTAAATCAGTAGAATACATTAATATGTCGTCCAAATATACTATAACGAATGTATGTATATATTGACGTAGGACATCATTAATAAATTCTTGAAAAACTGCTGGGGCGTTACAAAGGCCAAAGGGCATCACAGTATATTCGTAGTGGCCACTCCTGGTATTGAATGCGGTCTTCCATTCGTGATCCTTTTTAATACGTATGAGATTGTAAGCACCCCTAAGGTCCAATTTAGTAAAAACTGTGGCCTGTTTAAGCCTATCAAATAGTTCTGTGATCAAAGGTATGGGGTACGCATTTTTGACGGTGATTTTATTTAGGCCCCTATAGTCAATACAAGGCCTTAATTCGCCATCTTTCTTAGATACAAAGAAGAAACCCGCCCCTGCCGGGGAAGAGGATCTTCTTATAAATCCCTTCTCTAAAGATTCCTTAATATATTCCTCCATAACCAGATTCTCCTGAGGAGATAAAGGATATATTCTCCCTTTGGGAGGCATCGTACCAGGTAGTAAATTAATAGCACAGTCGTAAGGCCTGTGAGGTGGCAATTTTTCAGCCTCCCTTTTATCAAAAACAGATTTAAGAGGCAGGTACTGAGGGGGTATGACCGTAGGCACGGGAGGTATATTAGTAGAATTCAAAAAGGTGATTTTAACAATACAAGACTCTTGGCAAGAATCACTCCAAGAAACTATTTGTCCTGACTCCCAATCAATGGTGGGATTGTGAGTACGTAACCAAGGATACCCTAACACGAGGTGAGAGGAAGGAGAAGTAATGATCTGAAACCGAATGGTCTCAGAGTGTAACACCCCTGTAGACATAAGTAGTGGAACAGTTTCATGTGTGATAACTGGAGAGCATAATGGTCTACCATCTATGGCCTCAACGGCCAAGGGTGTCTCCTTCTCTCTGGTGGGTATGTTATTCTCCTTGACAAAACTGGAATCAATAAAGTTTTCGGCCGCTCCGGAATCAACCAGGGCTAGTATATTCCCTGCTATGCAGTTACTACCAAGGTGCAGGGAAACAGGGAGAAGTAATTTATTAAGAGGCAAATGTGAGGACTGTGATGTCACACCCAAGGCCAGTCCTCTATACGGTCTTAGGTGCGATAGTTTCCCGGACGCACGGGACATTCTTGTCTCATATGACCCCTCCTACCACAATAAAGACAAAGTCCCTCCTTTCTCCTATAAAGCTTTTCAGCGTCAGTAAGTTTGGCAACCCCTAACTGCATAGGTTCCTCCTCAGAACCTTTAGATCCCTCTGGAGTCTCAGCTCTAGGTGAGTTAACGGGAACAAAACGTCTATTTCTGGACCTGGTATATAACCTGTCACGGATCCTGTTATCTATATCGATAAGATAGTCAATCAGGTCCTCCAGGGGTACAGGGAGGTCCTTAGCTGCTACCTCATCCAACATAGTTTCAGACAGACCTTCCATAAACGCAGTAGTAAGCCCATTATTAGTCCAATCTACCTGTGAGGCAAGGGTACGGAACTGAATAGCATAATCGGCTACAGATTTAGATCCTTGCTTTATTCTCATTAATGCCCTGGCGGCATTTTTTGACCTTTTAGTCGTGTCAAATGTTCTACGAAACGCTGTGAGGAAGCTATTGAAGTCGTGTACCATAGGCCCATTAGCCTCCCAAATAGGATTTGCCCATTCTAGTGCCTTATCCGTAAGCTGGTGCATAAGAAAACCCACCTTAGATCTATCAGTGGGAAATGAACGTGGGTACATTTCAAAGTGGAATTCCACCTGATTAAGGAATCCCCTACATGTCTTAGCGTCCCCTCCATACCTAGGTGGCGGGGTTAGATGTGCTGAAGCATTAGGCATATTAGCTGTGTCTGGTATAGGGTTTACAGGAGGCGCAGGTACAGGTACCGGAGCTGATCTGGATAACAGTGTCTGGATGGCTTGAGCCATTTGATCCATACGGTGATCCTGTTCTGCGAATCTAGCCTCATGAGTGGCCATCTGTTGTCCTAAACCTGCGGGGTCCATGGCCCTATCGTAATGTCACGGTAATATACCCCAACACGCAGGAATAGTTCATATAGCCAAGAGACAAGAAACCAGGGTTCGTCTTACCGGACCTTAGAATGGCCGGACTAGGACGAGTAAGAAAGACAGAGTCTAGAACAAGCCGAGGTCAAGGGAACTGAGAGACAGCGTAACGTAGAACAAGCCGAGGACTGGTACACAGAGGACAAAACAGCGGATAAGCAAGCAAGGATAAGGAGAGAGCGGAGTCAGGAACAAAGCCAAGGTCAAGCACCAAAAAACCAACTGAACGATACAAGCACTAAAGGGAACTGGACAGAAACCACGATAGGGCAAGGAGCAAAGGAAACAGGTGAGTATAAATACCCTAATGTTCACTTTGATTGGCCCTTGTCATATCCACGCCCCCAAAACGTGAGTGTATGGGGAACGTGGCATGACAGGGGCCAATGGGAGACTGATTCTAATTTAGTCTCCCACTGTCCCTTTAAGAGCGCGCCCGAGACGCGCGGCGCGCTCTTAGTGTCGGGCGGGACACGTGACCGCTTCTCGCGGTCACTGCCCGCCTGACTGATCTTATCGTTGGCTGAGCCGCGCGCGGCTCGTGCAGGAGCAGGACCGCGCGCGGCGAGAAGAGAGGACCCCGGCCGGCCCCTGGAGAGGATAAGTACCGCTACAACCGTACAGTCTGTACGTCTGAGTAATAGTAATGCTTTAATGATGCTCTAATGACATATCAGACCAAGCCTGTTTATACGATAGTTTTACTATTGAAGTTAAAGCTGTTATAAGACAGAACCGACCTAGTCTGTATACAATGTGAAACCACTTTAAACGCTGCAGCAGCAGTACTGACATAACTGACCAAACCTACCTACCAAGTTGACCCACAGTTACTGTTGCCGCTCTACCGACTTAACTAGCTAAACTTACTTACCTGTATGTATATGTGCATTACTTGTGTTATCGATAGACTAAACTATACAGTAACTAAACCTAACTATAATTAAGCGTAACTACAGTTACTACATGACCTTATTACCTCACAGCACATGTATTGTCTCACTGTGAATAAGCTTGTTTTTCTTTTTTCTTTTAAAAAAAAAGTGCAGCCCATCTTGAACTTATATGTTAACACATTATCATTACTATTGTAACTCCTGTTATAAGTCATAGCAACAGTTTGTACTTAACACTGCACACCTAAAATAAAGAATTAAAAAAAAAAAGAAACTGAACCATTCCTCAAGCTCATATTGTGTACCTAACTCTGTCTCCCATGACACCATATGTTTCAAATTAACTATAGGTTTGGCATTGTAAAGTGAATAACACATAGATATTGTACCCTTTCTGTTTGAATCATGTAAAAATACTTTTTCCAGTGTTGATATCTCTATTGACCTATAGTTTTTATTAGTTTCTGATACGTTATATAGTTGTTTTAATTCTTTGATAATTAATATGCATTCAGATTCAGAGTCATTCGTTAGTCCATACTTAAGTTTCAAGTTTTTAAATGAAAGAATGGCATTGCCATGAAAAAAGCTATGTAATTTGTTATAGAGTATTTTTTCCATAATTCTATATTCAAAGATGGTATATGGTCTTTCAATGATTCAATTGGCATTGCTCTATATAATCTTATAGTATGGCTATTATTCTTAAAAACAATGTCCCAGACCCTAAGCGTAGTATTACTTGATAAAAATAATTTTGTAATTCTAGGTTTTTCAGGACACACCCAAGGTATCGCCATGAGTTTAAATAGGATAATTTTTGACTCTTCCATTTCCATCCATCTTGGCTTATTACCTTGACTATTAAAACTCACAACCACTGCAGCATTAGTAGCAAAATAATATTTGTGGCTATCTGGTACACCAATGCCGCTGTCAGATTTGTGACGCTGCATGGGGGTAAGGTTAATCCTGCTAGGTTTATTCCCCCATATAAACTTTAACATTACCGAATAAACTTTATTGAAAAAAGATAATGGGATACACAGGGGTATGGTCTTAAAATAATGAAATATTGGGGGGCGTGGCCGAACCGTCGATGAACACGGACGTGTTTCACTAGTGCTCCGCACTCATCGCGCCCTGAAGCCCACTAAAGCGACCTATCTATACGCAAATTACCTCGAAACGGGTCCCCAGACATGGAGAGGAGGATTACAAAAAAGCAGGGGAAAAAACCAGCGGAATCCGGGGCCTCCGTCCTCGACCACTTCGCCATGCAACGGCCTGGTCGGACAGGGAGCCAAGATGGCAACGGAGGATCTCCGCGCACCCCGACCCGGGCCGATACTGAGGCATCGACCGCTGAACAGGATACTGTCCTGGCCAAGCTGGCTGAAGTCAGGGCCTTCCTGGCGGGTGAAATAGCCAGGTCCACGGCTGTGCTCCAGGCATATATCGGGGCCTTGGGGGAACGCACTGCAGCCCTGGAGGACCGCATGGATACCACCGCTCGAGCCCACAACGATGTAGTTGAACGGGTGAATCGGATGGCGGCCCGCATGGTTGACACCGACCTGGCACTGGAGGACATGGCGAATAGGTCCCGGAGGAACAACCTCCGCCTTAGGGGGCTCCCTGAGGTGCAGGACGAAAATCTGCGGGAGACACTGCTTACTCTCCTACGGCCTCTCCTCCCTGACCTCCCTCAAGAACAGTGGCACATTGAGCTGGTGCACAGAGCCCTGCGAGCCCAGAGGGCGGATATCAACACCCCGCGGGACGTCATTGTACGCTTCCTCTACTTCGGCACCAAGGAGGCCCTCATGAGAAGAAGCCGAGATGGGCCCATCTGGCACGAGGGGGTTGCTGTCTCCCTATACCATGATCTGGCGCCCTCGACACTGCAGCGCCGGAGGGAGTGGCGGCCGATCACTGAAGCCTTGCGAGGAGCAGGCCTGAAGTATGCCTGGGGCTTCCCTTTCAAGCTGCAGGTGTTCAGGGGTGACCGGGCGCACGTTCTATCACCTGGCGGCGATCCCCAGCGTTTCCTGCGGAGCCTTGGAGTTCAGCCGCCCTCGGAGATCCCGGACGCCTCCCTGTACATCGATGACCTCCCTCAGCTGCCGAACGACTGGAGTGCCGCCGGAGCCCGGAGCCATCGCTGAAGGCCGCAGGGTATTGTATGTGCCTTCCCCACACCATACCCGGGGGACTCCTGCCTTTCTGCTCCGTCCCCGGAGGGGTACCTTTTTTGCCTTCCCCCTTGGGGAGGGGGGTTGCTGGGGGGGGGGGGGGTGTCCACACGGGTCGGGGAGGCTGTCGTCTTCCCTTTTGGGTGGGGGTACGGGTCATGGGGCTGGGGCCAATGCTGGGCGTTTTTAAAGCCCTGGCTGGGTCCAGACCAGTGGTGCCTGTTTTGCCCCCCTGCTGCCTCAGTTTTAATGCTTTCACTGCGGGACTCCTCTGCAGAAACACTTGTTTCCCGGTTTGTCTGTTTCCCCTTATTTACTGTATGCCACTTCTGCCACAGAAGGAAGTTTTTTGGGGGGAGCCCGGGTACCCCTCACTTGGTTTAGGGGGGCTCAAGGCTGGGTGTCAATATGTGTGGGCTTTTTCAGTGGGCTTGGGGCTCCGACCCGAAGTCACCGGCCTCCTGAGCATCCGGTTCCTGCCTTACCTGTCCCTAAGTGAAATTACACCAGGACGGAACTGTAATTGTCACGTTTATTGTAATTAGCCTGTATTTGTATTGCTATGCCACTTGTGTTTTTTGGATCGTTGTGCCCCCTCCTCCCTCCCTCATCCCCCCCTCCCCCCCTCATCCCTCATCCCCCCCCTCCCTCATCCCCCCTCATCCCTCATCCCCTCATCCCCCCCTCCTTCATCCCCCCTCCCTCCTCCCCTCCTCCTCCCCCCTCCCCCCCTCCTCCCCCCCTCCTTCCCCCTCCCCCCCGAATTCCCCCCCTCCCCCTCCCCCCCCCTCCGTCTTCCTCCACCACCTCACCTCCCCCCCCTCTGCCTCCTATAGGATTCAGTGTATGCCTTAGTAAAGGGTTCGGCACTCTCTCAGCCTAACACACACATTTAATGCCTCCAAAAATCACAGTTGACAGGGGACACTGTTGATTTTGTGGGGCTTGCCCTGCTTCTTCCCCCCCCCCCGCATGGCGATGGCGCTTCATTCAGACATGGGCTGCGTACTGTTGCTAACCTTGCTGCATTATTAATCGTACTTACACTATATGCTCTGTACACACGTTTTGGCACATATGTTTATCACTGTTTTATACTCATTCTTATTGGGGGTCACATTTGCAACTCTAGATATAACTTGCGGTGGGCCCCCTATACCTGTTGCTCCGTCGTGGATGCTGCGGGGCTGTAGACGGATGGAGGAGCGTAGTGGATCTCCCCTCGGGAGATACATTCAAACTCCGGACCCAGGCCCGCCCATACGGTCTGACCCGCCCTGACCTAGCTCAGGCCCCAGACGGGGGGAGGGTGGATACCGCTCCGCGGGCCCAACAGACGAGACATAGACAGATGACTGATCAGGGTACCACAGTGGCAGTTTTTCATGTCTCAAATGGTTCAATAACCGGTGGAGGCTCTACTTATGCCCATTTAGGTCCATATAGGTCTTAGCGGGCGCGATTCGAGTGGGAGCGCAGGGACCCTTGCTCCCTTATCGCGTTGATCGTGGTGAGGGATGAGGGAACACGCTACCCACAAAACACTGGCTACTGGTGAGATCAGTGCTTCTCTGCATCCAATTGGGTTTGGATGCCCTGGTTCTTCTTTCCCTTTTTCTCTTTCCTTTTTCTCTTTCTTTCTTCTCTCTTCAAGAGGTGCGGAGCTGGGGGGCGGGGGATGTGGGGGGGGGCTTTGGTGGGGTCGCCGGACCCGGGGGGGGAGTGGAGACCCGTATGTCCCGGTCTTCAGAAGCGGGGGGACCGTGAAACAAGATGACACTTAAAATCACTACTTTGAATGTCAAGGGTCTCAACTCTCCCAGGAAGCGTCGCCTATTGTTTAAGGAACTCAAGAGGCTACATACGGATATAGCATTTATACAGGAAACACACCTTCCTAAGCAGGCCAAGTTTGGCCTGAAGGACCATGTCTTCAAGGGTTCTTATGAAGCCAGGTCTTTCCGTAAACGCAATGGAGTGGCCATCCTGGTCAAATCCAGCTGCCCCTTCAGGAGAACGGCCCAAGAGTCAGACCCGGAGGGGCGGTACATTATAGTCTCGGGCATCTTGCACTCGCATACGATTCACCTCATCAACGCGTATGCCCCTAATCAACCAGACCCCGCCTACTGGCAGAATCTCCAGGAGAAAATTGCGACATTGCCCCATGGTATGGTTTATGTCGGCGGGGACTTCAATGCCACTCCGAACCCGGCAGTAGACAGGAGCACTAGGGACGGTACCCCGAGGTCCCAGGGCCGAGGGGGCCAAGATCGGTTGCTCAACCGGTTTCTGACGGACTCAGGCCTGGTGGATGTCTGGCGCGCCCACCACCCGGGGCGATAAGGAGTACACGTACTACTCCGCGCCGCATGGTACGTATTCACGGATCGATCTCTTTTTCGCCAATGCAACAGGGATGCCCAGGATAGTCGACTCGAGAATCGGTAACATCTCATGGTCCGACCATGCCGACGTGACCATTACTTTGGGCAGCCTTTGCGTGGCCTCTCCATGGAATTGGAGGTTAAACCATCCTTGCTACAGGATCCCGCTTTGAGGGAACAGATCCGTCGGGAAATCCATGAATATTTTGACACGAACGATACCCCAGACGTCTCCGCGAGCACGATCTGGGCAGCCCACAAGGCTGTCATCAGGGGCTCCCTCATAAAGCTGGCTACTAGACGAAAGAAACTGAAACATCTTCAATTGGAAACTCTGCTGGAACGACTGAGGACCCTTGAACTGAAACACCAAACGGCCCCAGATATGGTGACATTCGAACGATTGGAGGTTGTCAGGAGGGACATCCGGATTTTGCTGCTTGCCGATGCGGCGCGCTCCATGGTATGGTCGCGGCGGTCTTTTTACGAAAAATCCAACAAAATGGACTCGCTCCTTGCCAGGACTCTGCGACCCAGACAGGAACGCTCTCATATAACAGCCATAAGACACCCAGACGGATCGACCAAAACGAGGCCCGATGAGATCGCTCGGGTGTTTGAAAACTTCTATAAACAATTATACAACCATACGCCGGACCAGCAGACATGTGATGTAGGTGAGGAAGAGATCATACTTGAATACCTTAATAAACTTGGGATGACCAAACTTAAGGGGGAGGCCGTGGGTACCCTTGCGGCTGATATCTCCGAGGAGGAGGTAAGTAAAGCCATTTCTAACTTAAAAAGCAATAAGGCACCGGGACCTGATGGTTTCGAGGGCTCTTATTATAAAATATTTAGGGAAGAATTAGTGCCTCCACTGACCAGGCTCTTTACCGACCTCCGGCAGGGGGGTCGGCTGGATCCGACAATGGCCCTTGCTACAATTGTACTGATACCCAAACCCGATAAGGACCCACTCGCACCTGAAAACTACCGGCCTATCTCGCTGATCAACCATGATCTTAAGATCTTGGCGAAAATACAAGCAGATAGACTAAACCCGTTACTGACCTCTCTGGTACATGCCGACCAAGTTGGCTTTATTCCGGATAGACAGCTGTTTGAGAACACTCGGAGGAATATAGATTTGATCTGGCAACAAGTGACCTCGAAAGTACCGACGCTGGTGGTAGCTAAAGACGCAGAAAAGGCTTTTGACAGCGTGCGGTGGCAATTTCTATTTACGGTACTGAAACACCTGGGGTTCCCGGATGAATTCATAACAACCACGAAGGCCATGTACCACAACGTTCAGGCACAAGTGCGGATCACAGGAGCCCCTATGACGCCGTTTCGACTGTTTAACGGTATGAGACGGGTTGCCCACTATCCCCCCTCTTATTTGTACTGGCTCTGGAACCTTTGCTCCAAGCCATAAGGCATCACCCAAACATACAGGGAGCACGGGTGGGGGATAGTGAGTTCACCGTATCTGCATACGCCGATGATATCCTCCTTACCGTTACTAACCCTCTGGACTCCATGGCCGCTCTACAAGGAGTCATAAGAGAGTATGGCGCGATGTCGGGTTATAAGGCCAACATGAGCAAGACCAGCGCAATGCCGATCCATTTGCCAGATGCCACCGTTCACCGCATTCAAGAGACCTACGGCCTTAAAATAGAAAGAGACGCCCTGAAATATTTGGGTATACAACTTACGGCCGACCCTCTACGCCTATACTCAGCTAATTATGAACCCGTGATTCGCACTCTGACCGGAGACCTGGAGAAGTGGACGGACAAGCCCATCTCCTGGATCGGACGGATTAACTCGGTTAAAATGAACGTCCTCCCGCGCATCCTGTTCCTATTCCAAGCCTTGCCGATCCGAGTTACAAAAACCCAACTGATACCGTTACAAAGATCAATCAGCGCATTTATATGGCAGAATAGGAGACATAGGATATCCTGCCAAGTCCTCTACAGACGTAGGGATAGAGGGGGACTGGGCCTACCAAACGTCTACTTCTACTACCTGGCAGCCCAGTTGACTCAGGTTGCGATGTGGCACTCGTCGACAGGGGAGAGGCGATGGGTGGAGATTGAATCCAGGATGACGGGGAGCGACGTCCCCCACTTTACCATGTGGGTCCAGAAGGAATACAGGCCCCCGACACGGGCAGTCTGCCCGTCCATCCAGAACTCGCTCCGCATTTGGGACGAGACTAATTGCAAATACGGACTGTCCTCTTCCCCCTCCCCCTTGACCCCGATTCTCCGGAACAGGGAATTTCCACCGGGAATGGCTCCTAGAGATTTTAGGAATCTGGAGGGACTAGGGTTAAGGCGGATTCACCAACTTTACCGCAACGGACAGATAATCCTGTTTGACGACCTTAGACGGGACTCCCACTTAACACCATCAGACTTCTTTCGCTATCTTCAGATTCGGGACTTCGCCAAAAAGCCCCATATAAAGGGAGCTGCGCAAACAGGGATGACATTCTATGAGAAGCTGTGCCGAGAAGGATCCGTCCCTAAGGGTATGATCACACTCTTGTATGCCCACCTTAGCTCGGAGAACAAAGAATGGGGACGTCTGACCTACGCCGACCAGTGGGAGGCAGATCTGGGAGAGGTTCTGGAGGGGGTGGAATGGCAGGACATATGGGAAGCTAATAAGAACTCCTCCGTCTGCGTCACTCTCCAAGAACAATCATGGAAGACTATGTTCCGTTGGTATACCACCCCTGTCAAACTATATAAGATGCACAAACTGGATACCGATGATTGCTGGAGGGGATGTGGTAACCATGCTACATACCTCCACATGTGGTGGGATTGTCCAAAACTACGTAGCTTCTGGAAGGCAGTAGAGGACTTACTGACTCAGACCTTTAACAAACCCCTACTACTGGATCCATGGGTATACTTACTGAATAGACCCCTTGACGGGTGGACCAAACGGGAGCAGACATTGATACATAAACTAACCCTCGGGGCTAGACGTACTATCGCGACAGCTTGGCTCTCCCCGGAAGGCCCAGAGATCTCAGGCGTGATATCACGGATCCGAGACTGCCGACTGATGGACGACCTGACGGCACGGGTGAAGGGTACGACAGAGAAGTTCATAAAACTCTGGGAGCCCTGGGGTAATAGCGTAGCAGGATCTGCGTAAACGGAATATGTTCACCAGGAAGATGGGGCATGGGGGCTCTTGGGCTCTCCCACCGCCGGTCGCGCGATGCCCCGGGCTGATTGCCCCGCTCTCGCTGCGTCCCAGTTCCAGCGCCTCGCCTCTTTTTCTCTTCTCTTCTTCTGATCTTTTACCTCTCTTTCTCCTACAACCACCCCTGATTTCTCGGCATCGGGTTTCGGGGGTAGGTTTTCTCTTTTTATTGAAGGTCTTATTCTTCTTGGTTCCTCACTTTGCCTGTATACCCAACATCTCCTCAGATACGATCGGTGCGATAGGGGAATGCGGAGATATCATATTCTCCGGATGCCTTTTTCCTGACAGGCCCCTTGTGAGACAAAGGGTAATTCCCCGAGTCATATAAACTTCCTCCAAATAGAGTCAGCTGACTGTGACGATCTGTACGGGGAAGCTCGGGATGGTTTAGCTATGGCTATTAGGTGACCTCTTGTATCACTAATGTGGGTTAACGCTAACCGGACACGTTACCTTATATTCCTGGTCCTTTATTCGAATAGATATTGGAAGACAACAGCCAAAAAGTATAGCGCCACGGAAACTAGGGATAAGCGTGTCTGGAGGACAGCTGTCGTTAAGACTGTTTTCCTCAGACCGATCTCTTCCACTGAGGCTTTTAAGCAGGACATACAATAGTACCGTTCCTGTTATGACACCCTCGGGCAAAAGGGAGGAATTTTGATACTTATGCTGTATAAACAATAAAAAAACCCCGATGGGGGGCAAGTTGAATAGAATTATCAAGGTGGCTTGTAATATATGCTGTTGTTGCATTGTTGCATTTACGAAACTGTTTGTGTATATTTTGGCTTCTGCGCAAGCCTTCAAGTTGTATGAATCTTGCCTTACCTATCGTGTGCAAAAATAAAGAATTAAAAAAAAAAAATAAAAAAATATTTTGGGTAGGATTGTCATCTTAATAGACGCAACCCTCCCCAAATTAACTAGGTTTTTACATAATTCAATTCCTAGGTATTCCAAATATTTGTTTTCCAATCAAATAAATACAATCTTTTAAGGGAGGTGACTTCTAAATGGTTTATATAAAATAGAAGGGCTTGAGTCTTGGACTCATTTAATTTACAATAGGATACTTCTCCGAACTGATTTAAGATATCTTTGCGATGTTTTAAAGATTATTTAGTGTTTTTAATTGCCAAAATAATATCATCAGCGAACAAGCCAATTTTATGAGTAGATTCCTTGATATTTATACCTTCAATTTCCGGAGTTGTTCTGATCAATTCAGCCAGGGGTTCTATAGCTAAAGCAAATAAAATCAGAGATAAAGGGCACCCCTGCCTCGTTCCATTAGTTAAAGAGAAAATTTAGGATTTAAAGCCAGAAGCTGAGACAAGGGCTGTTGGGGCACAGTATTGCGCCTTTATTGAATTAATAAAGGATGATGGGATGTTGAAGCTGCTTAATGTTTTTCACAAATAACCCTAGTGTATCCTGTCAAATGCCTTCTCCGCATCCAAAGATAGAAGCAAAGAAGGCATTCTGGTCAAGTTAATATGCTGGATCAAATTAATAAATCTCCTTGTTCCCTCTGGTGCCTGTCTGCCTTTTACAAAACCCACTATATCATTATTGATTATCAAAGGAATTAATTTAGATAATCTATTTGCAAGAACTTTGGAGTAAATATTTGAGTCATTATTTATCAGAGAGATGGTCCTCAAATTAGGACACCTATCAGGAGTTTTTTTCGGCTTTGGCAAGGTGACTATCTGTGCGCACAAGGACTCCTCTGGCATCTTCCACCTGGTCTTATAAGAGTTGAAAAATGTACCATGTGGGGAATTAAGATTTCTGTAAAGGTATTATAATATAAAATGGTGAATCCATCAGGACCAAGGGCCTTTCCAGATGGCATAAGTTTGATTGCCTCAGCTATCTCTTCAGCTGATATGTCACACTAAGCTTTCCAAATTGTCTGGGGACAACCGAGGCAATGTCACTCTAAGAATTTATCAATTGTTACCTCACAGCGTTGGGAAAGTTCCGAATTCAATTCTTGATTATAAAGTTTGCTGTAATATTCTGCAAATAGATCACTAATTTTGGTTGGGTGAAATATTTTTTGACCCTGATCGCTTAATAAAAATGCTAGTTTTGACTGGGCATTCACATGCCGGAGTTTAGACACCAGAAAAGTTGAGGCCCTGTTGCCTTTTAAATAAAATGTTTTCTTAAGACGTCTCACCATGAGAGATGTATGATCTAAATTAATTTTGTGGATTTTTTCCTTAATTTCTCCTATCATTGCTGATAGGGAACCTGACAGACCAAATTTATTTGCCTGATTCAAATAATACAGTTCTTTTCCCATTGTTCTCAGATTGTTATTATTGATGCGCTTCAGGTGAGACGCTCTAGAAATAAAATAACCTCGTAACACAGCCTTATGCGCATTCCAAGCCACCTTGCCAGGAACCTCAGATGAAGCATTGTCTGAAAAATAATCACTCAAAGCCCTCTCTGCCAATTACCTATTTTCAACATCATTTAACAAATAATCACCTAGTTTCCAAGTTCTATTTGGGACTGAAGATATTTTCGTCTATATGCATTAGGAGTGGAGCATGGTCGGACCAATTAATATCTAAGATATCAGATTGCAAGATGCGCGGGATTAAGGCACTCTGAACTATAAACCTGTCCAGCCTAGAATACATGTTTTTCGAAATAGAATAATAAGTAAAATCTCTTTCACCCTCATGCATAATTCTCCAAGGATCATACAAACCACATTCAATCATTTATTTGGAATATTTATCCGCAAGTCTGTCACTGTCTCTCCTATGGGATTGATCAGGCTCTTCCTTAGCATTATCCAGTTCTCCATTCATGCCAAAATTCGTATCACCACACATTGCCAAAATACCTCTCAAATTTTCAGTTACCAGATCCATAATTTTCCTAAAAAAAAAAATTAACTGACCGGTGTTGGGAAAATACATATTCACAATTGTGTACTCAACATTATTGATTTTGCAAAAACCAAAGAAAAGAAAATGTTACTTGCGCTTTCTCCTTAATCCCTATGTATATTTAGACAAATGGAGGTCATTTAGTTGCTCCAATGGCCATTGGAGGGAATGCCCGCCTGCCAACGTCAAGGCAGACCCCCCTAAGCGGGTCCTAACACTGACCCTTCAGCCTGCTTCCTTGAGCTTCTGGCAAAGATATCTCTAATGAGACAGAAAGGGGTATTTTTTATATACACCCCTATACTTATTAACCCTTAATAGGGAACACGTGGGATGGGCAGCAGAATTGTAACCAGGCTGTGTGATACAAAGTAAATACAAATACAAAAAGAGAAGTCCTGCGCTTAGTCCCATTATTGCTGGACCAGCAGCAACGACTACAATACACATCAGCCCCAATATATAGTAAAAACCAAAGAAAAGAAAATGTTACTTGCGCTTTCTCCTTAATCCCTATGTATATTTAGACAAATGGAGGTCATTTAGTTGCTCCAATGGCCATTGGAGGGAATGCCCGCCTGCCAACGTCAAGGCAGACCCCCCTAAGCGGGTCCTAACACTGACCCTTCAGCCTGCTTCCTTGAGCTTCTGGCAAAGATATCTCTAATGAGACAGAAAGGGGTATTTTTTATATACACCCCTATACTTATTAACCCTTAATAGGGAACACGTGGGATGGGCAGCAGAATTGTAACCAGGCTGTGTGATACAAAGTAAATACAAATACAAAAAGAGAAGTCCTGCGCTTAGTCCCATTATTGCTGGACCAGCAGCAACGACTACAATACACATCAGCCCCAATATATAGTAAAAACCAAAGAAAAGAAAATGTTACTTGCGCTTTCTCCTTAATCCCTATGTATATTTAGACAAATGGAGGTCATTTAGTTGCTCCAATGGCCATTGGAGGGAATGCCCGCCTGCCAACGTCAAGGCAGACCCCCCTAAGCGGGTCCTAACACTGACCCTTCAGCCTGCTTCCTTGAGCTTCTGGCAAAGATATCTCTAATGAGAAAGAAAGGGGTATTTTTTATATACACCCCTATACTTATTAACCCTTAATAGGGAACACGTGGGATGGGCAGCAGCATTGTAACCAGGCTGTGTGATACAAAGTAAATACAAATACAAAAAGAGAAGTCCTGCGCTTAGTCCCATTATTGCTGGACCAGCAGCAACGACTACAATACACATCAGCCCCAATATATAGTAAAAACCAAAGAAAAGAAAATGTTACTTGCGCTTTCTCCTTAATCCCTATGTATATTTAGACAAATGGAGGTCATTTAGTTGCTCCAATGGCCATTGGAGGGAATGCCCGCCTGCCAACGTCAAGGCAGACCCCCCTAAGCGGGTCCTAACACTGACCCTTCAGCCTGCTTCCTTGAGCTTCTGGCAAAGATATCTCTAATGAGACAGAAAGGGGTATTTTTTATATATATATTGGGGCTGGTGTGTATTGTAGTCGTTGCTGCTGGTCCAGCAATAATGGGACTAAGCGCAGGACTTCTCTTTTTGTATTATTATTGATTTTGCCTATCCGCAGCAAATACCTCCCGTCATTGTCCGTTAATACCTTATCCATAAAGCATGCCACATTCCTGTTGAAAGAAATTGATGCACCTCTAGACTTAGATTTATAGACACAGTGAAATTTTGTTGGGAAAAGTTTTGACATAAGCTTGTAGTCTTTACCATCCTTAAAATGTGTTTCCTGGACACAGATGATATCAGACTTGCAGGACTTCGCTTCTTTAAATAATAATCTTCTCTTGTGCGCGGTGTTCAGATCTCTCACATTAAGAGAAAAATCTCCTAATAATGTGAGAGAATTTGCATTCCTATGCACGAAGGCTGCGCATGAAACGCTCTTGGACTTTCCAGCAAGACAATGACCCTAAGCACAAGGCCAAGATGACCCTCCAGTGGTTACAGCAGAAAAAGTCAAGGTCCTGGAGAGGTCATCACAGTTTCCTGACCTTAATATCATTGAGCCACTCTGAGGAGATCTCAAAAGTGCGGTTCATGCAAGACGACCAAAGACTTTGCAAGAATTAGGGGCCTTCTAGACAAATATTACAAAAGACTGCACGCTGTCAGTGATGCTAAAGGGGGCAATACACAGTATTCAGAACTAAGGGTTTGCAGACTTTTTAACATTGGGTCATTTCATTTTTGTCCTGTTGCCATGTTTTGTTTTATGATTGTGTCATTCTGTTATAACCTACAGTTGAATATGAATAGCATAAGAAATAAAAGAAATGTGTTTTGCCTGCTCAGTAATGTTTTCTTTAGAAATGGTACATATATTATCAATTCTCCAAGGGTATGCAAACTTTTGAGCACAACTGTAGGTTGTAGATCCTTGTTGAACATAAAGGAAAAGCTGAGGTTTGTACACAGAGTAGCAGAAAGTTGTGCAGTGACGGATTTGCGTGGAGGTAAGACCCAGGTTAATTTTGAGAACCAAGACTCTGACGTGTGTAAGGGAGTCGCTAACGAGCCCTGAGGGGCAAGGCATTTGTCAGTAGCTGCTATTGGGTCTCTTCAGGGGCGGACTGACCGGTCGGGCACTTCGGACATGGTCCGAGGGCCCGGCCGGGAGGGGGGCCTGCCATTAGGGGGCCCGGCCGCCCCTTTAAATGCTGCAGCCACCTGAGCGCTCTCTTAAGAGCGCTCAGGCGGCTGCAGCTTCTCACCTCACCTCCCCTCCCCTGTAGCGTGGCCGAGCTGCACTCCGGTCCGCGGTGCCCGGCCGGAGTGATAGGAAGGTGCACACTGAGTGTGCACCTTCCTGTCAGTCCGGCCGGGTACAGGAAACAGAAACTCCTGTTCCGTGCGGAACAGAAGTTTCTGTTTCCTGTACCCGGCCGGACTGACAGGAAGGTGCACAGTGTGCACCTTCCTATCACTCCGGCCGGGCACCGCGGACCGGAGTGCAGCTCGGCCACGCTACAGGGGAGGGGGTACAAAGAGAGAGGGAGGGGGGGAGAGGGGGGTTAAAAGAGAGAGGGAGGGGGGTTAAAAGAGAGAGAGGGGGGTTAAAAGAGAGAGGGAGGGGGGTTAAAAGAGAGAGGGAGGGGGGGTTAAAAGAGAGAGGGGGGGTTAAAAGAGAGAGGGAGGGGGGTTAAAAGAGAGAGGGGGTAAAAGAGAGAGGGGGGTTAAAAGAGAGGAGAGTTAAAAGAGAGAGGGGGTTAAAAGAGAGAGGGGGGTAAAAAGAGAGAGGGGGGTAAAAAGAGAGAGGGAGGGGGGGTAAGAAGAGAGAGGGAGGGGGGTAAGAAGAGGGGGTAAGAAGAGAGGGGGGTAAGAAGAGAGGGAGGGGGGTAAGAAGAGAGAGGGAGGGGGGTAAGAAGAGAGGGAGGGGATAAGAAGAGAGGGAGGGAGGGTAAAAAGAGGGGGAGGGGGGTAAAAAGAGGGGGAGGGGAGTAAGAAGAGAGAGAGGGGGGTAAGAAGAGAGGGGGGAGTAAGAAGGGAGGGGGGAGTAAGAAGGGGGTAAGAAGAGGGGGAGGGGGAGTAAAAGAGGAAGGGGGAGTAAGAAGAGGGGGAGGGGGGAGTAAGAAGAGGGGGGAGGGAAGAGTAAGAAGAGGGAAGAGGGGGGAGTAATAAGAGAGGGAGGGGGGAGTAAGAAGAGGGGGAGGGGGGAGTAAGAAGAGGGGGAGAGTAAGAAGGGGGTAAGAAGAGAGTGGGAGTAAGAAGGGGGTAAGAAGAGGGGGAGGGGGGTAAGAAGAGGGGGAGGGGGTAAGAAGAGGGGGAGGGGGGAGTAAGAGGAGGGGCAATTGCCCCCTTCCCTGTCCGCAGGCACCGTGCGGGCAGCCGGCAGGGGAGGGAGGAAGAGAGGACCCGGGAGCTCAGCCTGCAGCTCCTCTGGGTCCTTCTTGCGCGAGCACAGATCGTTGCCGCGGTTACCACAGCAACGTTACGGCTCTACGGGCTAGAGTTACGGGCTAGAGTTCACTCTCAACACTGTGACCACCAGGTATTCCTGGTGGTCGCAGTGGTGAGAGTGAACTCTAGCCCAATAAACACACTGCCCCCACACACCATACACATTCACACACTGCCCCCCATACACACACACTGCCCCCACACAGACCATACACATTTACACACATTGCCTCACACACACACACATACACTGCCCACCCATTCACACACAGCCCCCCATACTAACATTGCCACACACATACACAGCCCCCTCGTACACACATTGCCCCACACACCCTACACATTCACACACTACACCCCCTCACACACACTGAACCTTTCACACACACACACTGCACCCCTTACACATTGCACCACTGCTCCTATACCCTACTACAGCCTCATATCCCAGCAGACCCCAGGTAAGTTGTCAAACTGTTCTTAAACGGTTTGACTACTTACTCTAGGAGGGGGGCCCGGCCCTCCTGGCACCATAACGACTACACAGAGCAGTAGTGGTTATTGTGCATGGATTATAATCTACGAGTGCCCCAGTAGCCAGCCAGCCAGCCAGCCCACAGGCTGGCCAGTAGCCAGCCAGCCAGCCCACAGGCCACCAGTTGGGCTTAAAGCCAGCAAACCCACAGCCTGCCAACCGCAGCCAGCAAGCCACAGCCTGCCAGCCAGCAAGCCACAGCCAGCAAGCCACAGCCTGCCAGCCGCAGCCAGCAAGCCAACAGCCTGCCAGCAGCAGCCAGCAAGCCCACAGCCTGCCAGCAGCAGCCAGCAAGCCCACAGCCTGCCGGCAGTAGCCAGCAAGCCCACAGCCTGCCAGCCGCAGCCAGTAAGCCCACAGCCTTCCAGCAAGCCCACAGACTGCCAGCCAGCAACAGTAATTAAGGTAAGAGGAGCCAACTTGGCCTAGGTATCAGCGAGCTATGTTGTGTTGCTATATTGTGAATAGGAACCAGAGTGTTGCAGAGACCCCCCTCCAGGCCCCATTAGACTCCATTGTAGTCTCTAATGGGACCTGGAGGAAATTCTTTCTAACACACTCTCTAAAGGACACTGAGATAGCCTCTGCTAGAATGCTCCCCCCCTCCATGGCCCATTAGCCCTCAATTGTAGTCTCTACTGGGGCCTTGAAGGGATTATTGCACTTTTGTTCCTTGTGTCTAAAGATTGTGTAGGGTGTGGCTGGAGGCGGTGCATGGAGGCGGGACATGGGTGGTGCTTGCTGCGGAGTATGGGTGGGGCCTGTAAGGGGGCCCTTGATTTATTTTGCCCGGGGGCCCTGAGGGTTCTCAGTCCGCCCCTGGGTCTCTTTCATTTGTAGGTATAAAGGAGCTTTGTCCCCGCACTATTTCCATCAGAGGTTGTTATGTCGTAAGTTCATGACTGCTAAGCATTGAGGGGTCAGATGCCACCGGAAAAGCATTTTATATGCCCATAAAACTTCTGTCGGGTGAGGGGCAAATACATAGTACAGAGTAGAGTGAGAGTATAGATTAAGCAAATGAGTTGGTCTATTGTGATAGGAAGACAGCTCCTCGGCTTAAATTGGAGTATGAGGTGATATGAGTGGAGCTGGGTAATAGGTGCTATTGGATCTATAGTAGTCAGGATAATCCCGGTCTCGGACGAGTTAGGCCTCTGAGACATAGTCTATGCAATGAGTGTGGTAGTTAGTGCATATAGGGAGCATAATAATAATTTAAAGCTAAGGACAAGTCCCAACAGGTAGAAAAAAGAAAAGCAAAAATATGCACACAAAGAGAGAAAATCAGGTGACCTCCGCCACAGTTGCACTGCTACATGCTGGATCGAACGTGACAATATTTGCTGCATCCTAAGCTGTGGTTGTGGAAGGCAGGGAGAGTCCTATGCCTAGTGCCAGAGTAGCATCTGTAGTGGACCATGGGTAACTCGACTGGTTACCTGCGCTAATTCTTTCCTTCAGCCAATCTGGAACCATTAAAACAAGCATTCATCCATTCCCCTAGTACCTAGACGGAACATAGTCCTGGGAGTCAACTGAACGGAACTGTTTAATGGGACATGGTACAGTCAATTTATCCACAGATCCCCAGCAGGGGTCTCCATACAATTACACAAAACGTTCACCAATGAGAATACAGAACAGGTCACAGAGAAAGAACTACAAAGCAACAAAGTGATTCCTTACACTAATTACCACCTCTCCCTGTGCCAACACACCATGACAACAAAAGGTTATCTTGGTTGGACCCCCTGCCCCTTAAGAGCAATCTCTGCTTATATCAACACAGCCCTTTGCTGTAGTAGATATATTTGCTGGTTCCCACAGCAGGTTGTCACTCATAGTGCAGCATTTAACTTGATTAGCACAGGGAATACATTTCACACCTAACTATACTTTATAGTTTATAGAACTGCTGCACCTCCCCCCCCCCCTTTATTGACCCACAGCTGCATAATATACAGACACGCACACTGCTCTGTGTAGAATACAGGTACACAATACAGCGATTACAGAATACAGCAAAAATGGCGCCGCAAGCTTGTGGCTTGCGCCAAACAAATCAGGCCATCCGTCACATATCTCCACCAATAGAAATAGACAGACTTGTGGCCAGGCCCACGATGTACCTGCAACAAGTCTGTTGGACCCCCCTGGGTCTACAGTCCAAATCCTTGTGGGTCCAACATGAATAGACAAGTTGGTGGGCACATGTGGGCATGGTATTCAGTGACAGCGTTCTGTCACAGCGTCTATCTCCGGAGCCTCTGACACCTTATGTTCCTTATTCTGGTATTGGACAATAATAATGCCTGGCTAACTCGATCTGTTTTTCACTCCCTTAGTAGATAGGATCGATGTCAGTGGTCGGAGTGATTTCATCAACTGCAGGGTGGTACAAGAGAGATCCGAGAAGA
Organism: Pelobates fuscus; assembly: GCF_036172605.1. Lineage (NCBI taxonomy): Eukaryota > Metazoa > Chordata > Amphibia > Anura > Pelobatidae > Pelobates > Pelobates fuscus. Next base: position 105,139,412 of record NC_086325.1, read on the forward strand.
AGGTAAGTTCCAAATCTTCAAAACGGTAAGGGTTCTTCCCCTTGAGGGAGCTTAGAAAGGCAATTTTTATTTTTTTTTAAATTCTTTATTTTTGTTGTGCAGGTGGGTACAAGGTATCGACAGATGCCACAACAGCATATTGCAAGATTAACACACGTTAGATAGTGGCATGAGAATACGCACATTTTTATAATTTTAACCAGCTTAATTTAGACGATTATATTGTTGGAGTAAAAGTAAATAAAACAAATGAGAACTCTTAATGCATAACAGTTTTAGATTAAGCATTACGTGACATATAAGGCTGCGCTTTGCTATAATAAACTAGAGAATGCTTATGGTCGACTAAGATTATATTCATAAAAAGGTGGTTGCTATCTGGTGTATAGTAAACATGTAGTAGGCTTATTCGAATCGGCTTACTGATTAATTGCTTAAAGTAGTGCTTGGCTACGTGAGTACAAGTGGACTCGCTAATGTTAGATGGCATCAGTCTGAAGTTCCTGCCATAAGATTCTATATGGTAAAACATACTAGGAACTGGGTGCGTCTAGCCTGACAGTAAAGTGCTCAACATAGCATTAAGGCATGAGTAGATTCAGATTAATGATAAGTGAGCGAGTGAGTTGCAGGTGTGACCCCCCTGAGATCCCCTGCATGTGCTAAAATTAAGAATCTAGAACAAAATAAAGGAAGAGTAATCAAAAATTATACTTGTGAGAGTCCAATAGCGGCATATGGAGATCAGGTGGCATAGGGTACTTTGCCCGGCAGTGTGCCGCAGTCACTATAGAGTCAGCCGATGCCCCGTCGGGGCTGAGTTCCTTCTCCCAGTGCTGTTCGTCTCATCTCCTGCCGCCCCACTGGAACGGAGATGTTAAGGTGTGAGGTTCCTGAGTAAGTATGTGGGCCGTTCGGCGGGCAGGGTGCAGACTCATGTGAGTGTCTCTTCGGTCGGTGCATTCTCAGGAAGTTGCTTTGTAGGCATGGGTGATCTGTCACTGCTGTTGATGTGGGACCTCTGGTGCGACGCTTTTTCAATATTGCTCTATGTGCTGCACTAGTCCCGGGTGTATGCTGGAGCTTTTTTTGTAGGCGAGGCGGTTTGGGGCGTCTTGCTATGGGTGACAATTTGACTTTGCTTACTGTGTGTAGGCTGCGCCCATTCTTAATGTTGTGCCAGGACCCCGCCATTGAAGTGAGTCGTCTCACTTGCCTGCTCAGCTTCCGGTAAGAGTGCTGTGGGTTCGCTGCGCCCTGCTCTGAGTCGTCCCACAGTGGGCACTGTGATGTGTTTCCCTGTGAGGGTGCTTGCTCTGTGGGCCACGTGAGGGCCTCTAGTTTCTCCCAGAAGGAGTAGAATATATGGTCAAGTCGAGCTTTGTAACTTTCCATGCTGTGGCTATGGATGCAGCGTGGGTGTCGTCCGCCATTTTGTAATCTGCCCTGCTCCCCTCTGGGGCCGATAAACAAGCTGCTTGACTGTCGCTTATTGTGGGGATCGTGTGGGGGTGGCCCGGGATGACCCCCGCCGGGCCAGAATGGGGAGGAACGTGGGCTGTGGGGCGATATGTCATCTGTGCCTGGCGGCAGGTGAGCGGCCGTCTCTCCCGCCCCCGCATGTTGGTAGGCCTCTCCCGGGTGTCGTTTAATGGGCATCGTCTTGTGTGCCCCAGTTCTCCCTTTCACGAGGAGGCCTTTTGTTGCCGAATTAGTGACTTTTTAGGGTATTTTCCGCGCTTTTAGAGCCCCGATGTGCTGGAGCCTTCGAGGTATGTGTCCTCTCGGCTCAGCGGTCAGGCCACGCCCCCAGAAAGGCAATTTTGTCTTGCCCATTTTGAAATTGAATCAAGAGGTCACTTGTGGCTGTACCAGTGGTACAGCCATCTCATCAGGTCGAGAGCTACTCATCTTTTCTTATTCGGGTGTAGGCGCCATTGCTGGATTTGGGCAAGATGTGTCACTTGGAAGTAGTGTGTAAAGTTCGGGAGGCTAAGCCCATCTGACATTTGTATGCCTATTTGTTTGGGAGATCCAAAATTTAACTACAACTGCAAATTTCATTCTTTTTTAAAAAAGTTCTTTATTTTTGTTGTGCACAAGATAACAGACAGGCTGACTATGCCATGACAGCATCGTTCAGCACATAAAATCCACATAGTGATATAATGGCATGGCATACAAAGTTATAGCACAATTTTATAAAAGGAATAGAATAGCAAACTAGGGTCATTTAATCCAGATGCAAAACTGGGTATTAAAATGCTATGGTCAGTCGATTTGGAACAACTGCCCTCTATTCGGCATTAAATTGGTTCTGTAAAATAATTACGATTTTGTTGTTGTGAATAATATAAATTAAAATAATATATATTTTTAATTTTAATGGTAAAAATATATTGTTTATGACATTAGCCTAAAACTTGCTACAGATAAAACAAATGCCAACATAGCCTAAATAGAAATAAATATCTATAGCTAATGGACAACGGTTCCAATATCTTATTGTTGCTTTTATTTCAACCTGCCTACACAAAAAAAAAAATTTCAATCCTTCTAGTTGTTTTCAGTTTTTATGAAAAAAATGCCTTTTCTTTATTTTGCAGCTTTGTAAAAGGGTTACTCTTAATTAGCATTATTTATCACAATGTACACAGGATTAAAATGTTGTGGGTTAGAGAATTAAATGCCATTGCATAAGAATTGACGTGGGATTTTACAAAAACAAAACCACTGTTGCTAAGCACCCAAAAAAATAAGAGAGGGTTCAGAGCCACTGTAAACGTGTGGGTGTCTAAGAGCTACGATCCATTCATGTCTTACACCGAGACTATTTTTTTTCTAGCACTTAAAGTGTTAAACACATATCATTTTCCTCTATTGCTGTGTACACTAACGAGTAGAAATTCATTTACTTACTGTAGCTAATTCATTGGCAATCAATTTTTTTTTTCTTTATTTTAATGGTGCATGGTAAGATTACTTGCATTACAGTGACTACGATGGTGTTACATACAGAAAGAAAAACGGGTTAGTGGTTCGTCATTTGAGTCTGCACACATTTTCAACTTTTTCAAACAGGTTACGTTACTGGTGTGGTCCCTAGTGTAGGACTGTGCACCCATGTCGTTTGCCTAGCTGCGTTTAGGTTCAGTTCTGTTATGTGCCCTAGCTCATCTCTTGGTTATTCTGGCATAATGCAGGTTCGTGACGAGCAGGGTAGGCGCTATAGTCTAGTCTAGATCGTGTCTGGTTACCACGGGTTGCTATGTGATGTGCGTTGTGGTGTTGTGTTACGCGTTGGTAGGTACCCCTAACCAAGGGGGTGGCGGGGGGGAAGGGTGAGTGTTGTACTCTGCGTGTCCCTTCTGAGGCTAAATGTGGGCTGGTGGGCCCGGTTGCATTCTAAGAGGTATAAACCGACATAAACAAGTGTGTGAACGGGAAAACAAATCAAATACAAAGGAAAAATGAAAAATTGCACATAATACAGTCGCAAAAAACAGTTGCAAATCAAGAGTCCGTTAGGACCTATTGGACCATGTCCGTGGTGTAGGTGGCTGAGTTCTCATTAATCCGGCTATGGGGTACAGGTTTGCGTCAGGGAGTTGTGTGTGAACTCCCCGAGGGTCGAGGTATAAAGGAGGACGCCGTGGCAGGGTCCCCCATCTGAGACGGGCGTCCCGTATTCCTGTGTGTCTCTGTGAGTCCTAGCGTAGCCAGTATAGCAGGTATGTCCGCCTCCGACGTGACCTTGTAGGTGTTGTCATTGTGCGTGAATGTCAGGACCCTGGGTGCCCCCCAGCGATACTGCACTCCTGTTGCCCTCAGGTGGCTGGTTAGTGTGTGCATTGTTCTCCTCCATTGTAGGGTTGCCCTTGTCAGGTCCTGGAAAAAAAGTAATTGGGCATTTTCAAAGCTCAAGGGTGTCTTGCCTTTTACTGCCGTTAGTATGGTTATTTTAGCTTGCGTCGTGGTGCAGCAGATGATGACGTCTCTTGCTCCCGTGGGAGGCGAGTTGGGCCCAGGTGGTAGGCGGTAAGTGCCCTGTAAGGTGATTTTTCGGGCAGCTTGGGGTGGTAATATCGTGTTCAGGAGCCTCCTGATGTAGTGAGGTATTTCGGCTTGGGGGATTGTAGCGGGTACCCCTCGGAGTTTGATATGGGTGCGGCGCAGGTGGTCCCCCTGGGCGGATATCTGCGCTGCCTCGTTTGTAGGTCATGCAAGGATTTTTGTAGGTGGGACATGTCACCCGTGATTTGTGCTACGTTCTCCTCCAGTGTATTTACCCTGGTTGTGTTTTGCCGTACCTCTGTCTTTATGGTGCTTATGTCCGCGGTAATGAAATCCTGGAGTGCCTGCATCCATATTTGGAGGTCCTGTTTCGTGGCCAGGGTGTGTTCCCCAGTTTCCGTGGCGGATTCTTGAAGGGTTGGGAGTATGACCCGTTGTGTCCCTTCTGTTGTGGCCGCCTGTGATTGGGGTGAAGGTGCAGGCTGCATCTTAGGTGTTGGTGCTGCCTGTGGCTGGTCAGTGGGTTGAGGCTGCGTCGTTGGATCAGAGGTTGTCCGTGGTGAGGTTGACAGCGTGGGCCGTTTTAGTGCAGTGGAGGGCTCCTCCGCCGCCATCTTAGGTGGAGCCTTGCGTTGCAGCAGTTCCCCGATGCCGGGTTGTTCTGCTGGGGAGTTCTGCCGGCCTTTCTGAGAGCGGCGTGACATTGTTGTTGAAGTGTTCGCGGGTATCGCAGGGTTCCCCCTTTCCGCTCTTGGCTCGTTATGTCTCCAGATGCCGTCGAGGTAAGTCTCCAGGGTGTGGAGTGTGGGCTGGCGGTAGGCCTGAGTTTTGCGTTTGGCCTTACCGGTTCTCGTGGGCTGGAAGAAGGGCATCAGCTTGTTCCTCTCGGCGCCCTGGTTCAATCGGTGTTGTTTTCAGGTTGGTATTTTAGCGTGATTTTGCCTTTTTTGTCGGTTAGAGTTAGTTTTCAGCGGGAGCTAGCAGAATGTGCGTCTTGTCGGGATCAGTCCCTGGCTCCGCCCCCCGGCAATCAATTTTTTAACTGTAAGCTCGTTCTATAGAAGAGCAGGGTCCTCTTCAACCTATCGATCCTGTAAGTTTTCTTGTAATTGTCCAATTTATATTTAAATCCCCCCTCTTATAATATTGCAAAGCGCAACGGAATCTGTTGGCGCTATATAAATGGCAATAATAATAATAACGGGCACAGACAAATAAATTCTTAATACTTACAGAAAAAAATCCAACTATCATAGGCATGTTGATATGTGGTCACTTTTAACCAATCAAGAACCAAATCTTGGGAAGGGCACTGGTAGTGGGCTGTAGAGGGGTGATAGGGGTAACAGTTGGATATAGGGGGATGTAGTGTAGGGAACTGTAGTATTGTGAATTAGGGGTTGTAGTGGGGGGGGAGTTGGGGCTGTAATTAGTGAGTTATTGGCTGTAGTGGGGGGTATTTGTATTTTATCATAAGTGCTGCCCCTTTCTATAATATCGCAGATCTTGGTCATCTCTTTATTATTATCTATTATGTTACAGTTATGGTAGTTTATATATAATGTTCCCTTTAATCTGATATAATTAATACCCAAATTAATATCTGGTATCTTATAAATTAGTTAGTTAAAATGTGTTTGTTTATTTGGGCCATTTCATTAAGTTCAACAAGTGTATTGCCGTATGAGTGGCTTCCTGATAACACTGCATTTGTTTTGTTTCTACCGAACTGTATAACTATAAGCATTGCTTTCAAGTGTAAGCATTGATTTAGTTTATAAAAGCAAGTTCGTCCGTATATAGATATGAGCATTGCTTTCATGTGTTTGCATTAGTTTCATTGGTATTAGACATGTGCAATTCGTTTCGGTCCGAATTAAAATTTGGACTAATTTTGGCAATTCAGACATTCGGATACTTCCGAATGTCCGAATTGCCAAAGTGCTGTATTTCGGAAGAGCCGAACCGAATTGCAGATTTGCCAAAGTGCAGAATTTCGGAAGTGCTGAACTGAACCGAATTGTTGAAGTGCTTCGGATTTATGAAAAGTGGCAAAACAGGAGAGGGAGGGAAAATTAAGTTGAATAATGACAGGAATCTAACCCTAGTAGGGTTAGGGTAAGGGTTGGGGTTAGGTTAGGGTTAAGGGTTGGGTTAGGGGCAGGGTTTTAAGGGTTGGTTTAGGGATAGGGTTAGTGGTTTGGGTTAGGGGTAGGGGTTGGGACTAGGTTAGGGGTAGGGTTAGGCTTAGGGAATTGCCAAAGTCCCAAAGTGCAAATTTCGGAAGTGTTGAATTTGCAAATTCACGAATTTTGCGAGGATTTGGTTAGGGGTAGGGTTCGGCTTAGGGAATTGCCAAAGTCCCAAAGTGCGAATTTCGGAAGTGCCGAATTCGCAAAGTCACAAATTTTGGAAGTAACAAACCGAAACAAATTTTTTGCCCATGCACATCCCTAGTTGGTATTAATACATTTGTTTGGTTTCTGCCAAACAGCATAGTAGTAAGTGCTATGTTTGGGCGCATGCGCTTGTTTAGCCGATTATCCGGGTTTAGCTGAACCATATAATTGAGCAATGCCTTTGTGTTTGCGTGTATTTTGGCTATTATGGGCATTCCCTTGTTTAAAGGGACACTATAGTCACCAGAACAACTACAGCTTATTGAATTTGTTCTGGTGAGTAGAATCATTACCTTCAGGCTTTTTGCTGTAAACACTGTCTTTTCAGAGAAAATGCAGTGTTTACATTGCAGCCTAGGGATAACTTCACTGGCCACTACCCAGATACCTGTTAGAGATCCTTCCTGGGTCATGGCTGCCTAAAATGCATCCAAACATTCAGTGTCTCCTCCCTCTGCATGCAGACACTGAACTTTCCTCATAGAGATTCATTGATTCAATTCATCTCTATGTGGAGATGATGATTGGCCAGGGCTGTGTTTGAATCATGCTGGCTCTGCCCCTGATCTGCCTCTTTGTCAGTCTCAGCCAATCCTAGTATTGTGATTGGATCAGGCTACCACTTCTGATGATGTCAGCAGACTGCTTGTTTTTCTGAGGCAAACAGCATGCAGCTTCAGGCTTGAATACAGTAAAATGTTTCTATATTTATGGAGGCATGAGGGACCCTGGGGGGCTAGATGGTGGTTTTAACATTTATTTAATTAACTTTTTTTTTTTTATTATTCTTTATTTTGTTGTGCATAGCTTTTTCAAACAATTATGTGCTGCCATGTCAGGTGGTGACAGGCTTTGGTATTATATGCTTAGATAGGTAGTTACATGGCATAGAGGTAAAAAAGCCCATTTTCCAATAAGGAACAACAGGAAATTTTAACAGTTAGGTTAGTCACAGTGAGGTTAGTTTAGTGTTGTGTGGTGTTTGGCTATGTAGTCTGTGTGATTCGTTGCAGTCTACTATGGGACTAGCTTGGTAGGGTATTTGTGCCGGGCAGGCGTGGTGGCTTAACAGCATTACGGTGGCTTGCATCAGTGATGTGTTTGGATGGTCATATGTGTTCAGGCTTCAATGATTGTATCTGTCATGCTATGAGTATATTAAGCCTGTTGCGTAGGCATTGTGTGCATCTCTGGTGTTTTGGGCCTTGGGTTGTGCTGTCATTGGGGGTGCCTCGCCTTGTTCTGCCTCAGCATTGAGGTTGGTTACCCCTAACCATGGGGGTGGCGGAGGGGGTGACGGCTTTGTGTTTGTGGGGCTTAAGTTTGCATTCGGGCATCATCGGTGCTGTCCGGTCTTTGTGATATTCTAGGTCTGGGTACCTGAGTGTCTGTCTGTGAGTTAGTCAGGTCAGAAGAGAGAAGAAGCAATAAATCATAATGAAAGGCATTATAAACATAAAGCATTAAACATTAAGTTAACTTCTGTCGGTTTCTCCTTCGCTGGGGTGAGGGTAGCGTGGGAAATAGTCCGACATCGTCCAACCTTGGGTTTTGCCAGTGGGTTAGTGTCCATGGAACCTAAGACCCCAGTCCACTTGTTCCCAGGGCGTGAGGGGAGGCGATCGTGTTTTCTCCGTTCTCTCTGTGGCGTTTCGGATTCTGGTTCGACAAGCCGAAGGTTTTCAGGTAGTTGGCTGCTTCCTCAGGTGATGTGAGGACTTGTGTTGTCCCTGCATGGGTAACTTCCATGGAGTCTCCTGCTCCCCACCTGTAAGCTACACCTGCAGTGCGTAACTGAGTGTCAGTTTGGCCATATGACTTACGCCACAGCAGTGTGGCTCTAGATAGGTCCTGGTAGAATGTAAGTTCTGAGTCTTCGAAGGACAGCGGTGTGCGATCCTTAAGCGCCGCCATGATATGGAGCTTGTCCTCTAGTGTTACGCATCTTAAGATGACGTCTCGAGCTGCTGGTGATTTCAGGTGTGTGTAGGTCGGGAGCCGATAGACTCCATCTATGGTGAGTTTCTTAGCAGTTGCATGTGGGAGTATGCTGGTCAGGAGGCGCCTAGCGTAGTGTGGCAGTTCTTCTGCTGTAATTGCTTGTGGGATTCCTCTAATTTTAATATATGTTCGCCTTTGTCGGTCTTCTATGGTCGCCATTTTAAGTGCCATGAGTTTTTGGTGATGCTGTATGTTTTGTACCTGTTCTTCCAGCGTTGTAAGGTGTGTTTTGACCTCCACCACGTCTTATTCTGTGGCAGTTACCCGGTCTGTGACCGTTTGCACCTCCGTCTTGAGGAGGGCCGTGTCAGCCGCCCAGAGCCTGTGTATATCAGCGAGTAGGAGTTTGAGATGGCCTTTGGTGGCAGGTCTAGCGTCGTCTGGGGCTTCAGGTTGCTGTGTCAGCGTGGTCTTCATGGCCAGCTGGTCCTCTGAACCGCCCTGCTCTATATGGGGAGTGTGGTCCGACTCCCGGTCTTCTCCTGCGGGCCTGGGAGCGGGACGTGGCTGCGCCGGGCGTTGCAGCAGCGCGCCTATATCTGTTTTTTGGGACCTGCACCCCATTGCCGGTGAGAGAGCCGGTGGTTCCGTAGGTATGGGGAGTAGTGGGTGCCCCTCTCTCTCTGTCCGTGGTCGGAACAGGAATTCCTCTAGGTCCCGGATCGTTGGCGTGAGGTAGGCCCCGGTTTTGCGTTTCCGCTTAGGGAGCTTGTGCGGTTGGAAAAACGGCATCTATCGGTGCCTCTTGCTGTTCTGAACCCGTCTCTGTGGGTTGTAGGGCTGGATGGGTGCCCGTTTCAGGGATTTTGCCCAGATTTAGTTGTTTCAGTTGGGAGACTGTAGAAATGGCGTCTAGTGCCATGCAATGGCAAGCCCCGCCCCCTATTTAATTAACTTTTAATGTCACTTTATGTATGTGTTTTGAGGGATATTACCCGAGTGATGTTGAGTGTGATGATGTCATGCTCAGCCTCATTTTGGTATTTACCCTGACCCTGATGGCCATCAGCTGAAGGAGAGCTATTTAAAACACTATTGGAGGATTTGTAAGTGTGATTGACCCCTAAGAAAGTCATTAGTAATTGTGCCGAAACATTGGGGTATGTTTGGTACACGTGTACAGTCCTTTGAGGTAATATGCAAGTGAGCTGTTATGCCTTTATGACTTAAGTGTATACTATATAGCCTCTATCATTGAATTATTATTTTTTTTGTAGGATTGCAATATTGGTATTATTGTTGCTTATTTTTGTTTTGTTCATTTTGTGTATATAGTAAAGAGATTGGACTTAATAACTAAGGTGTGCATGTTTTTGTATATTGTTATATGTTGTTTGGCATTAAGGATTGCCTCTTTAAGATAGCACCCATATTTGGTGTGTAAATCACAGCCTTTTTCCAATTCATTTGTTATAGTTCTGAATGCTGGGATGTATGTACATACACACTTATGCGTCAACACACAGTGACACAGAAACACACAGGGCCATCCTTTTTTTTTTTTTAATTCTTTATTTTAAAGGTGCATGTTAATATTACTTGCATTACAGTGACAAAGGTGATGTTACATACAGAAAGAAAGACGGGTTAGTGGCTTGTCACGTGAGTCTGCACACATTTTCAACTTTTTCAAACAGGTTACGTTACTGTTGTGGTCCCTAGTGTAGGACTGTGCACCCATGCTGTTTGCCTAGCTGTGTTTTAGTTTGATTATGCTATGTGCCCTAGCTCATCGCTTGGTTAATCTGGCATGTTACAAGTTTGTGACGAGCGGGGTAGGCGCTATAGTTCAGTGTGTCTGGTTGCCATGGGTTGCTATGTGATGTGCATTATGGTGTTTTGTTTGGGGGTGGCAGGGGGGGGGGGGGGAGGGGGGAGTTGTGTTGTACTCTTCGTGTCCCCTCTGAGGCTATATGTGGGCTGGTGGGCCCGGCTAAACTTTAAAAGGTATAAACCGACATGAACAAGTGAGTGTACGGGAAAACATAGTAAATACAAAGGAAAAAATTGCATATAAAACAGTTGCAAACCGAGAGTCCGTTAGGACCTATTGAAACATGCCCCTGGTGTAGGTGGCGGAGTCCTCTTTGAACCAGCTATGGGGTACAGGTTTGCGTCAGGGAGTTGTGTGTGAACTCCCCGAGGGTCGAGGTACAAAAGAGGACGCCGTGGCAGGGTCCCCCATCTGAGATGAGCTACCCGTGCCCGTATTCCTGTGTGTCTCTGTGAGTCCTAGCGTTGCTAGTATAGCAGGTATGTCCGCCTCCGACGTGGCCTTGTAGGTGTTGTCGTTGTGCGTGATTGTCAGGACCCTGGGTGCCCCCCATCGGTACTGCACTCCTGCTGCCCTCAGGCGGCTGGTTAAGTTGTGCATCGTTTTCCTCCATTAAAGGGTTGCCCTTGTCAGGTCCTGGAAAAAAAGCAATTGGGCATTTTTGAAACTCAGGGGTGTCTTGCCTTTTACCGCCGTCAGTATGGTGATTTTATCTTGTGTCGTGGTGCAGCAGATGATGACGTCTCTTGCTCCTGCGGAAGGTGAGTTGGGCCCAGTTGGCAGGCGGTATGTGCCCTGTAGGGTGATTTTTCGGGCAGCCTGGGGTGATAGGATCGTGTTCAGGAGCCTCCTGATGAAGTGAGGTATTTCGGCTTGGGAGATTGTAGTGGGTACCCCCCGGAGTTTGATGTGGGTGCGGCGCAGGTGGTCCCCCTGGGCGGATATCTGCACTGCTAGCGCCTGTTGGGTCGTTTGTAGATCATGCAAGGTTTTTTGGAGGTGGGACATGTCACCTGTAACTTGTGCTACGTTCTCCTCTAATGTATTTACCCTGGCTGTGTTTTGCTGTACCTCTGCCTTTATGGTGCTTATTTCCGCGGCAATGAAGTCCTGGAGTGCTTGCATCCATAGTTGGAGATCCTGTTTCGTGGCCAGGGTGTGTTCCCCAGTTTCCGTAGCGGATTCTTGAAGGGTTGGGAGTTTAACCCGTCGTGTCCCTTCCGTTGGGGCCGCCTGTGGTTGGGGTGAAGGTGCAGGCTGCATCTCATGTGTTTGTGCTGCCTGTGGCTCGTCAGTGGGTTGAGGCTGCGACGTGGGTACAGGGGTTGCCTGTGGTGAGGCCGATAGCATGGGCCGCTTTAGTGCAGTGGAAGTCTCCTCCGCCGCCATCTTAGGTGGTGCCTTGCGTTGCAGCAGTTCCCCGATGCCGGGTTGTTCTGCTGGGGAGCTCTGCCGACCTTTCTGGGAGCGGCGTGACATTGTTGTTGGGGTGTCCGCGGATGTCGCGGGGTTCTCCCCCTCCGCTCTTGGCTCGTTATGTCCCCAGAAGCCGTCGAGGTAAGTCTCCAGGGTGTGGAGTGTAGGCTGGCGGTAGGCCTGAATTTTGCGTTTGGCCTTACCGGTCCTCGGGGGCTGGAACAAAGGCATCAGCTTGTTCCTCCCGACACCCTGGTTCGATCGGTGTGCTTTGTGAGTTTGTATATTTTGTGCAATTTCGCTTTTTTGTCGATTAAAGTTGATTTCCAGCAGGAGCTGGCAGAATGTGCGTCCAGTCGGGATCAGTCCCAGGCTCCGCCCCCCACAGGGCCATCTTGCCGCATGGGCACGCTGGGCACTCACAGCGTTTCCCATGTACCGGCCCGACAGGGGAGATCCTTTGATCTCCCCAGCCGGCCCACGGAGAGTCGGCCCTGCTTACTTGTTTTGGTCCCTCACGGGCCGGTGGGGAGACCAAAGATCTCCCTCACTGGTCAAAAGATCCTTTGTTAGAAAGAGGGAGGGCATGGCAATGCTATGACACAGCATTCTGCTTGTGGGAGGAGTGAAGAGGAGCTGCAGGCTGTAGATTTATACTACTCACCAGTGGACCACCAGGGTTGGCAGTGTCCCCCTCCTACCACCAAAAGTAAGAAGAAGACGTGCGGGGGCACCAAGGGGGGACATGAAGCTTTTTTTTTTTTAAATAAAATTAAACAAAAATCACTTTTTCCGATGCACTCCCTCCTCACACACCATCCTTCACACACAAACACACAGCACTCCACTCACACATAAACAGCACCGCACTCACACACACAGCACCCCTCACACACAGAACCTCACTCACACACCACCCTTCACACACACAGGACACCCCACACACACTGCACCCCTCACACACACACACAGCCCTCCACTCACTCATACACACACACACAGCACCCCTCACACACAGAACTTCACTCACACACACAGGACACCCCACACACACTGCACCCCTCACACACACAGCACCCCTCACACACACACACACACAGCACCTCACTCACACACCACCCTTCACACACACAGGACACCCCCCCACACACACAGAGGGCCCCTCGGACACACAGCACCCCTCACACACACACACACACACACACACACACAGAACCCCACTCACACACCACACTTCACACTCACACACCACACTTCACACACACAGGACACTCCACACACACACAGGACACTCCACACACACACTGCTGTCTGTCTGTATTCAGCAGTTTGTGTGTGTTCAGCAGTATGTATTCAGTAGTCTGTGTACATGTATTCAGCAGTCTGCATGCATGTATTCAGCCCTCTGTCTGTATGTATTTAGCAGTCTGCATGTATTCAGCAGTCTGTGTGTGTGTATTCAGCAGTTTGTGTGTGTGTATTTAGCAGCCTGTGTGTATTCAGCAGTCCATGTGTGTGTGTGTTCAGCAGTACATTTGTATGTATTTAGCAGTCCGTGTGTGTGTTTGTTCAGGAGCCTGTGTGTGTATACAGCAGCTTGTGTGTATTCTGAATTGTGTGTGTTTATTCAGCAGTCCCTGTGTGTATGTTCAACAGTCTGCGTACATGTATTCAGTAGTCTGCATGCATGTATTCAGCAATCTGTGTGTATGTATGCAGCAGTCTGCGTGTGTGTGTATTAAGCAGTCTTTTTATGCATTTGGCAGTCTGTGTGTGTATTCAGCAGTCTGTGTGTGTATTCAGTAGTCTTTGTGTGACCGGTTCTGTGTGTGTGTGTGTGTGAGGGGTTCTGTGTGTGTGTGTGAGGGGGTGCAATGTGCTTGTGTGAGGGGGTGTAGTGTGTTTGTGTGAGGGGTTATGTGTGTGTGGGGTTCTGTGTGTGTGTGAGGGGGTGCAATGTGTTTGTGTGAGGGGCTCTGTGTGTGTGCATGAGGGAGTGCAATGTGTTTGTGTGAGAGGTTATGTGTGTGTGTAAGGGGGTGCAGTGTGTTTGTGTGAGAGGTTCTGTGTGTGTGTGTGTGTGTATTAGACATGTGCAATTCGCTTCATTCCGAATGTACATTCGGACGAATTTCGTGAAATTCAGACATTCAGATGCTTACGAATGTCCGAAGTTCGAATTGCCGAATTTCCGTACTGCTGAACCGAACCGCTGAAGTACCGAATTGCCGAAGTTCTGAGTTGCCAAAGTGGGTTAAGGTTAAGGGTTAGGGGTAGGTTTAGGGATTAGGGTCTGAATTACTGAAGTTCCAAATTGCCAAAGTCAAGAATTTCGGAAGTGCTGAACCGAACCGAATGCCATTAGTCCGAATTGCCGAAGCAGACAAATTATTTTTCTTTCCCGAATTTCCGAACCAAATTTTTTGCCCATTGTGTGTTTTTGCCCACTGTGTGTGGTTCTGTGTGTTTACGTGAAGGGTACTGTGTGTTTGACTAAGGGGTCCTGTGTGTGAGATGTGCAGTGTGTGTGTGTGAGAGCTGCAGTCTGTTTGTGTGAGGGGGTGTAGTGCGTTTGTGTGAGGGGTTATGTGTGTGTGTGGGGGGGTTCTGTGTGTCAGGATCCCTCGGGCGGCTGCAAGGGGAGGTTGCAGTCCGCTCGCGGCACTCACCCTCCAGCCGTCCGCGGTCCCCTTCCTGGCGTGCGCTAGGTGGGCGGCATCCTCCCAGCCACGGATGCCGCCCGCGTCTTCCTCTGTGTCCCCCAGCGGCAGCATGCATGACGCTGCACGCTGGGAGACCGTCCATTGTAATAAATGCCGGGATCAGCCACCTGACCCGGCGTTAAAGGCACAGTGCCTCAATCACAGTGGGAGGTCTAGATATCTCCCACGTGTGATTGTTAATTCTGATTGGAAATTATCCAATCAGAATTAACCTATGGATTTAAATACTTACCTTTCCTGTTCCTCTCTGCCCTGTTGTGGTCTTTGCTTGCTAGTATTGCTACTGAACTTGTGTTTCTGGTTACGTACTCTCTGGCTTGTTTATCTGACTTTGTGACTTTCTCCTACCCTTTGACCTCGGCTTGTTTCTCGTTATTCTGTCTTCTGGTTCCCCTTACTCGGCTTGTCTCCTGACTATTCTCTGTGTGCTTAGCCCGGCCACTCTAAGGTCCGGTACTGCACCTTTTCTGTGTGTGTGTTTGGTTCCCGGAATCGTGACACTGTGTGTGTGTGAGGAGTGCTGTGTGAGGGGTGCGGTGTGTGGGGGTTGTGTGTTTGCCTGAGTGGTGCTGTGTGTGTGTGTGTGAGGGGGTGCAGTGTGTTTGTGTGAGAGGTTCTGTGTGTAAGGAAGTGCAGTGTGTGTGTGTGTTAGACATGTGCAATTCGCTTCATTCCGAATGTACATTCGGCCGAATTTTGTGCAATTCGGACATTCGGATGCTTACGAGTTCGAATTGCCGAATTTCCATGGTGCTGAACTGAATCGAATTGCCAAAGTGGGTTAGGGTTAGGGATTAGGGTGTGAATTACCGAAGTGCCGAAGTTCCGAATTTCGTAAGTGCTGAACCGAATGCCATTGGTCTGAATTGCCGAAGTAGACAAATGTTTTTCCTTTCCCGAATTTCCGAACCAAATTTTTTTGCCCATGCACATCCCTAGTGTTTGTGAGGGGGTGAAGTGTGTTTGTGTGAGGGGTTCTGTGTGTGTGGGGTGCAGTGTTTGTGTGAGGGGTCCTGTGTGTGGGGGGTGCAGTGTGTTTGTGTGATGGGGTGTAATGTGTTTGTGTGAGGGGCTCTGTGTGTGGGGGGGGTTGCAGTGTGCTTGTGTGAGGGGTTCTGTGTGTGTGTGTGTGAGGGATGCAGTATGCAGTATGTGTGTGAGGTGATGTAGTGTGTGTCAGGGGTGTATATTGTGGTGGGGGATCAAGGAGAAAATTTTTACTTAAAAAGAGGAAAAGTAAACTTTATGCATCCCCCTATTCTTACCTCTGTGTACAAATCCCTGGTGGTCCAGTGGAGGGGACAAATCCCTGGTGGTCCAGTGGTTTCGCATGCACTATAGTCTGCAGCTCCTCCGGGTGCAGGCTGACTTCACTACTTTCTTCCTGCGAGCACAGCGCTGTCAAAGCGTTGCCATGGTAATGTGTGGCAATGCTCCGAACTGCCTGTTCACTGGAGGTTTGCAGCCTCCTGGGTCCTCCTCCTGTCCTGCAGGCTCCTGAGACCTAGCACCCTCCTTCCCACTCGCTTAACAAACTGCCAGAGACCGGTGAGGGAGATCTTTGATCTCCCCACCGTCCCAAAAAAGGTAGACAGCAGGGCCGGCTCTCCACGAGACGGTGCAAATGATTTCCCCACCCCTGCTCTAAACGCATGCTATACTGATTCTGCAGGCTGCGTCCCAAAACATCGGTTACGCATCATAATGAGCACTTAACATATGGAAACCTAGACATTACAACACAAATGCTATGTTATGGTGATTTTACTGACGCTGGATGTCCTCATGCAGAGTTTGAGGATGTCCAAAAGTCGCCCTTAAAGCAGGAAGTGCCTCTAGTGCAGGGGTGCCCAAAGGGTAGTTTTAAATCATATGTAGATCTATTATGCAATAATTTACATTGCAGGGGTTAAGGGGACAGGGAAATTGTACCTAGACCACTTCAATAAGCTGAGGTGGTCTGGGTGCCTAGAATGTCCCTTTAATGGTTTTTAGTAAACCATATGTAATCCTTTGGCTGGATATGTCCTCTTGTTTCACTGTCTGATCACTGCCCAGTAGGTAACTTTCATCTTTAAATAAATGTTCAGCCAAGCTGCACATTTTGACTTTATTTTGCCATGATAAAATATTGTGTGCACCGCTGTGTGATGATTGGTTGCTTTGCAAAAGCTGAGAAAACACAGAGTCAAGCTCTGTGGTCATATAGCAGGAAGGGAAGGAGGGCTGCGGCTGTTTCACAGTTAAAGAGAACTAAGGCATTGAAAGAGTTAAAAAACGATTTTAACACTTATCTGATTCCAACGGCACTGGATTCCATCTTCCTCGGCACTGGGTCTGAGCTTCATCTCCTCGGACGTCATATGATGGGGGGGGCTAATGTGCATTAGACCCTCCCCATAAGAAAGCATTGCTTCAATGATTTCCTAGGAGATTTTACTGATGCTGGATGTCCTCATGCAGAGTGTAGGGACGTCCAGCATCAGGTGACCAAAAGTCACTTAAAGGGAAACTCCAGTGCCAGGAAAACGATCCGTTTTCCTGGCACTGGAGGGTCCCTCTCCCTCCCACCCCCAACGCTCTTCCTCTTGATTGCGTCGGCCGGTGGGCGAGACTGATCTCGCCCACCGGCCGAGGGGACCTAATGCGCATGCGCGGCAATGCCGCGCATGCGCATTACGTCTCCCCGTAGGAAAGCATTGAAAAATCATTTCAATGCTTTCCTATGGGGTTTTGAGCGACGCTGGAGGTCCTCACACAGCGTGAGGACGTCCAGCGACGCTGCTAGAACCCAGGAAGTGACCTCTAGTGGCTGTCTAATAGACAGCCACTAGAGGTGGAGTTAACCCTGCAATGTAATTATTGCAGTTTATAAAAAAACTGCAATAATTACACTTGCAGGGTTAAGAGTAGTGGGAGTTGGCACCCAGACCACTCCAATGAGCAGAAGTGGTCTGGGTGCCTAGAGTGTCCATTTAACCACCAGGAAGCTCCTCTAGTGGCTGTCTGATGGCGACTAGACGCAGTCTTAGTTCTGCAAAGTAATGATTTACATTGCAGGACTAAGGGAGGCAGGGACACTACACCAAGACCACTTCAATGAGCTAAAGCGGTCTGGTGGCCTATAGTGTCCCTTTAAGCTATAGTTGGTTTGGTGACTATAGTTTCCCTTTACATTTATAATTCACTTGGAATTTTCACTTTACTAAATAAACCGGAGAGACTTTTTTCCATTTTGGCTATTTTGACCTTACATTTTAATTCACCTACAATTCTCACTTTAGTGAATAACCCTATTAGTAGATAGTAAGAGAGGAACGGGTGAATTTGGGCTAGAAAATAGGGACTTTCCCGCTTAAAGTAGGACACTTGGGAGGTATGCAGTGATCTCTACAAAGCAAATTCATTAGTTTTTCAAGGCAATTTATTTTGGTATAAATCAGTCACATTGTAGGCTGTAACCGGTGAGTGCTCACAGTGTGCTCGGTCACCGCCTGAGTTACAGGCCGGGCAGTTGCTAAGCAACCGCCATGTGACTGCTTCGCCTGCCCGGGCCTGCACAGCCGGTGACGCGTTTCCGGTTCCGCCGTACTCCCCGCCCGCCGGAGTCACCGGAAGCGGAGGGAGCCGGGCGGACAAGGACCGGAGAGCCGGTGACAGTGACGGGAATCCAGCGGAGTCGCTCTCTGCCTTCTTGCTGCCTGTATTTCCTGTCACAGCCGCCGCCACCTCGTGTCTCCCCGGCCGCCTAGCCGCCCGACCCCCCCCGGTCACCGGCCAGCCCAGCTCGGTATCACCCCCGCCGGCACCCGCTCCGTGTCCCGTGGGCAGCCAGGCCCCGTGTCCCCCTTCATTGTGTCCTGCATAGTCCCTGTCTCCGCCAGGTGTCACACCCCCTCCATCTCCCCACCCCCTGCCCCCCCTCCGATACCGCCATGGCCAAGAACACCCTCTCCTCGCGGTTCCGGAAGGTGGACATTGATGAATACGACGAGAATAAGTTTGTGGACGACCAGCTGCAGGAGGAGCCGGCGGAGCCCCAGGGGCCGGACGAGGGAGAGGTGGACAGTCTGATCAGACAATATCCTTTTTGGTGGATCAATTGAGCAGATCTGTGTGATTTATTCATGTTTTTGTTCTCTTAGAGGAGGGTAACTATTTCTTAAATAAAGACATAGCAAGCCAAGCAGTAAGAGAGAGTAACCATAGTAAATCTACATTCAAATCCGGTAACTGTGACACATGGGAAAATGGAGGTTATTGCCTTTTGGGGAGGGGAGGGGGTTAAGTGTGGTACACCAAGCAAAAATGTGGGCCATTAATCATAAACCTACTTATACAGCAGGTTACCATGGCGAATAGTAACGAATGGGTGTGTGTGTAGGAGATGCAGTAAGGAGTCACAGGTAAAATGAATCTGGAGGTTGACCTGGTTTTAGTGTTAATGGTATTTGAACTGAATGGCAGTGGTGGGTATACCTGGCATTAGGTGAACATTAATGGTCACAAAGCTAATCAAACACAACCAATGCTCTGCTGGCTGGCAGTGGGGTGCAGTGTAAAATCTACAAGGAAAACCTAGAGCATTTAGACAAATCCAAGACTTTGTGTGAACGAAGGAGAGAGGTAAAGACTTGCATCAGAATACACAAATATGAATATAATCCTGCTTAAAATATTGACACACCCCACTTAATTGTTATAATTAAAGTTCAATACGTTTTGCTATGCTATATGGTAGTTGACTTTTTTTTTTTGCCAAGCAAGGTTTACAAATGGCCTGAATGCTTGTTAAAGTCAGCATGATCTCTTATAGTAATTTGTGAGACAAAATTTATTTGACATTTATAGGGCATTCTGGGAGAAAAAGAAACTTAGATTTTCACAATGAGTACTACAGGCTGCCACTGAGATAGGAGTGACTTCTAAAAGTAAAGGCCATTGCCCACCACACCCAGGTTTTGTTTGACTTCTAATGGTTGTAAAATTGACTGTCTTGTTCTTAGTCATGATAGCTGCATTCCTTCTAGATTAATGATAGATCATTGACTTGCATACTATGGTATTGTAAAAACTGTATTTCCTGTACACACACATTTATTCATTGACATTGATTTTTCTTATAACTCATTTTGTTTTTTATAGTTTGAATTTGTTGAAATTTCAAAGTTAAATTCATATAAACTAAAAATAGCCAGCAATTGTCGTCGTAAACTTTAAAATTCACCGTTTCCAATCCACACTGTAGTGAAACATTATTTGTTTGCAATATGTCTTTTTAAAGGGTAGTGCTAAAACCATTGCAAAAATGCCTTCTTACATATCCCATTAGGACACTGGTATATTAAACCCTTAGGGACAATTTCCATTCATTTTGTTGTACTTTCTTTCTTTGATATGCATTTAGAAATATACTAGTTTCCAGTTTGAGTATTAATTATTGGTGATTAGACTTGCATAAGCTAGAGGCAGTAAAATGTGTATTCTCATCTTATACATTAGTGTGTGAGATCCCACAGGTGCCAGTGGCAAGTAATGTAAATCCTGGGTTAGGTCCTGAAAAATAGGTCTTATAAACAAAAAGGGAAAAATAAACACTGTAACTGGCCTGTCCTTCTGCCCGTCACTTTGCTACGGGTTGGTGTTAACATGGCCTGGTAAAAATTTCAATATTTTAAAACCTGCAAAATTAATAACGTATTATAATAAGCATTCTATTAGTTTTGACACTAATAAATGTAAGATTTTTATTCTTTCTGTATGTGCTTCTCATCTTACGTTGCGTTACTATAGAGGAAAAAGTGTTTTACTTTATGTATGGAATTCTTTTATAGAAATTAAGGTTGGTTGATCATGAAGGAAAAAAAAAAGGCTAAAAAAAAAAGTGCTACAATTGATATCCGTTTTGTCGTATTGCATATGCTATAGCAGTCCCATTCATTTGTATAGGGAAAGTGTTGCATGTGAGTTTATGCATACATGTCACATGTACCAGTTCGTCTCCAGTAAGTGAGTGGGAGTTCAGGGATTGGTTGTGAATACTAGACGAGACTTTTTTATCTACTTGAAGCCACATCTGTGCACAAAATGTACCAAAGGAAGGAGAGACAGACACCTTAAACAATTGCTTCTGGACATCCCCCAACAATTATATAGGATAAAAACATACACTTGCCTCTACATTTACTGAAATGGTTGATGGGAAAAGATACGAGTGGTTACGTGTACTGTTGTCTACACCCAAATGATTGCATGGCATTTGTGGTTGGCCCTGGCTGCTGCAGTAGCCATGTTTATAGTTTTAGGCTTATGGTACCTCTTCACCAATAATGTGGTGGATTTATAGTGTTACGCAACTTTCTGTCAATTACATTTGTAAGCTGTTTGAACCAGCACATAGTTCTTGTTTGTTGAAAGTGAGTTTTAATGCATTATAAACATTAAATGCAAAATAAATTCCACCAGGATATAGTAAGAATACAAACGTGTATTCCTGACATTATAGTGTTAAACACTATTTAGGTGGCCGTTTCCCCTTGCCCCCTTAAATAGGCTTAAATCTTACCTTTTATTCCAGTGCCGCGTGGGTGCGCTGGCTCCTCCCCAATCCACCTTCTTTGCTGAGATAATCCGAATTGACAATCTCAGCCAATCCAATGCTTTCCTAGAAATTTTGCTGTGGTGTCTGGTATTTGTCAGCTCTTTAGCTAAAGCGGCCGGCTGGGCAAACAATGGAGGTGGTCAGCTGGCTGGTCACCCGCCCTGGGGAGCATCGAGGTGGTTGGGTGAGGCAGTGTGCAAGGGAGCAGTAATTTTTCTGCAGCTCCTCTCTGCTCACTGTATAGTGATGCCGGGAGTTGGAGTATGACGTCATTCTGGCCCCCTGCATCAATGCAGAGAGGAGCTGCAGGTAAATGACTGCTCATTCAGCATGCAGGGAAAGATCCAAAGGTAGGGAGGCTGGGTGGATTAAAAATGTAAATTTGTGAGTGTAAGAAAATGTGTCTGTCAGTGTTTGTGTGTGCCTGTCAGTTTGTGTGTTTAGGTACCTGCCCCCCTTCGATCTCATGAGAGGTATTTTTATGATCTTGGTTAAGCCAGGATATTGCTCAAGATCTCTATGGGTAACATTCCATGCCTCCATGCAGAGCATGGAGACTCTGAAAAAGAGTGATGCACACTGTGCAGCACTGACACAGGACTCTATAGTGACCATCTACGTTACTAAGTCTTACTAGGCAGAAATGTAAACACTGCCTTTTCTTGGAAAATGGCATTTACATTGTAAAGGCTATAGGCACCAGAACAATTACATTAATCTGTAGTAGTCCTGGTGACTATAGTGTCTCTTTTGAGAATTGCATATTTCTCTTTGTAAATTTAAACTTTGCTAGTTATAAAATAAAAACTGGCTCCTAACTTTTTTTAGCTGGCTCCTAGATTCCAAACAAATTTGTCAAGCCCTGTACTATCTATTATTAGATTCTATGATCTAACTCATCCCTTTAATCAGCACTTCACTGCCCAATTATAAATATCCACATGTATGCATTTAATCTTTTTATTAATTTTTTTTTTCTTTTTTTTCCATTAGGGGTATTTCTAAAAACAGCTTGCAAATCTCTTGCCTGAATCCTTTGCAAGTCCTCCCCTTCCCAACCCAGACTCAATGAGAAGTCTTTGCAGGGCATGTTCTCAGAGCAATTGCCTTCGCTCCACTTGGCTAAACAAACAAGTAATCGGACCAGTTGTCTGACAGGTGGAATGTAACAAGGTTAATTGACTAAATTGCCAATTTCTATTAAAATCTGCACTTTTTGTAAAATGGGGGGAAAAAAAAGAGCACTCTTAACACATAAAGCACTTTGGCAAGGTCTGTGGAGTAACTTTAAATAAAGTTAACAGGCTATGCCATTGCCTTCCAGGGTGAGTTGTGTAGAATTGTATTTGCTTAATTGGGTTGTAATTAAAAGGTTATGTGATCAGTGTTAAATGTGCATATACACACAGGTTTTTCAAATACCTAAGAATTGTACTGCAGTTTGTCTGTAAGGAAAGTTTTTAAGGCACTTTTTGTGTTCGACAAAAAAAGTGTTAGAAACTTCGCGTTTTGATTGTTGATAATCATTGTTGGACTTATATTATGTCTTGTTTTCCCACAAATGATTTTGTGATGATAAATGAGGTTGATGCTTTGACCTCAGAAGTGCTGGTTATATAGACATGTTTATTTTGTATTGTCATTTTTACATACAGATTCGTCCCTCTGTTCCACTGTTTTGTTTGCACGCCTGACACGCTTTCAATCTGGGTGTTAGAAGAACGTGAAATTCTATTAAACATGCTCTAGTTTATACATACCTGCTGTGAGATTGAAAGTTTGTTTCAAATTCCCTATTTTAGAAATGCATTAGCTGCTGCTCTAAATATAGGATTGGGACTGTACTCCCAGTTTGAAGTGACATTTCTGTTCCATGAGCAGTATTAAGTCTGCCATGTATTCTTTATATGGTTGCAGCTTATATGTGGTGATTTGAACTAGAGTAAACTAGTTCATTTCTGGTTGCATCCTTATAGAAAAGCAATGGTTAAATTTTGTTTTTATTAATTTTTTATCGTGTTCCTCACATGCATTCTAGTATCTTAGTAAAAAAAAAAAAAAAAAAAGTAACTTTTGCTTTAGCCTATGATTGTGGTATTTTCCAGCCCTAAATGCAAGACACCTATTTAAATACTTTTAGTGATAACATTTTCTTGAACAATTGAATCCAAAGGGTGCCTCCAGCACCGATCACCAAGTCCTGCAGACTGCATCCTGCTTCATAATCTGTTATAGGAATGGGGAGCTTCTGATTGGCTTAGTGTCAGCCGACGCCTCTAGACAATCAGTGGCGCTGCTGCCTAGTGGCACTTCACGCTTCCTGTAACTCAGTTTCTAAAGGTACCCGGAGATTGATGCTGGAGGCAAACTTTTGGGGTAAACTATTCTAGAACTGTTTAACCCTTTAAGGTAAGAGTGCACCCGGGGGGCCTTTGGACAACCTAACTTAATTTATATGAAACTCTTATGGTGACCAAAGTGTTTCTTTTTAAAAAGAGTGTATTGTTTAAAAAGTCTGCTTTGGCGGAAGCAAAAGTTGCAGTGCATGTACCATATGAGTATTGTAAAACGAACATGCACGTCTTATTATTCAGGCAGGTAGCATGCTGAAGCAATTATGCAGTTGTGGTTGTACTCTATGACTGGGTTAGTTTGCAGCTATTAAAATGACATGTATCTTAGAGTACTTGCTGTGAATAAAAATGGGAGGAAAACTGCAGTGAAACCCCATTAAGAATAAAAAGAATTCAGACAATTGGTAAACTGTTTCTCTACTTACGTTGGTGTGGTATACCAGGGCAGTCCTGGTACAATAACCACTACAGTACAATCCTCCTAGCATATGTTGTGCAAGGATCTCAGTGTCACTGCAGTGATATGTGACTGATGGGAGTTACATTTCCAGTCCTCAAACATGATTATCTTGTGTCATCATATGAGATGAAATATCACTTCTCTGGAAATTACTCCTTGGAATAAATCCATGAAAGTCACTTAAAACAAGTTAACCCTTTTCTTGTGATTTTTAGTTTTAATTTTAAATGTATATTAAAGGAACCCTATAGTGTCAGGAATACAACCTGTGTTCCTGACACTATAGTTATAAAAGTGCTGTTTAGGTGTCTAGTCTCCTTTGCCTACATTTTTTTAAAAGTAATTTACTCCTCTTATATCTAGTGCCTTACCGGTCTCATTGCAGCTGGCTCTGCCCCGCTCCGCCTCCTTGGCTGAGAATATCAAATGTAACATTTTAAGCCAACCCAATGCTTTCCTATAGGAAAACTCCACAGAGCTGTGTGGAGATGCTGCACGACAGCGCTGCACTGACTAGGAAGCACCTCTTGTGCCGTCTGAGTGAATGCCAGTAGAGGTGTTCTCTGAAAAGGCAGTGTTTACATTAAAAAGCCTGCAGGGACAGGATATAGACACCAGAACAAGTACATTAAGCTG
The DNA here is from genome assembly GCF_036172605.1 of Pelobates fuscus. Taxonomy (NCBI): domain Eukaryota; kingdom Metazoa; phylum Chordata; class Amphibia; order Anura; family Pelobatidae; genus Pelobates; species Pelobates fuscus. Next base: position 105,163,790 of record NC_086325.1, read on the forward strand.
ACGTTGCAATACAGTTCAGTCCAAGCCATGCCAGGTTACGCATTGGAGAAGGAGAAAAAGGAACGCAATTATTATTTAATTTTTTTTTTTTTTGTTATTTTTAATATTCTTTAGATTTTTTTTTCGTCCGTGCTTGATACATGGCAGGGAGGGGGGCTCTCACTCCCTAGTGGTCCAGTGGCATTGGCAGTTCAGTGGAGGGGGCAGGCAGGAAGCACTTACCTCTCCTGTCAGCGCCCTTCTCCTCCGGTCAGCTCACAGTGTAAGTCTCGCGAGAGCCGCACTGTGACCCGCGGCTCTCGCAAGACTTACACTGGGACTTGCAGAGGGAGCTGACCGGACCGGCGCGGAGGAGAAGGGAGCTGACAGGAGCTGCAGGAGAGGTACGTAAACTCTCTCTGCCAGCCCCCCTCCTACACAGCCCCCCTGTCTGTATTATGGCAATGCAAATTGCCATAATACAGACATTGATCCGAGTATAAGTCGAGTTGGGGTTTTTCAGCACAAAAAATGTGCCGAAAAACTCGACTTATACTCGAGTATATACGGTAAATACTTTTGGAGAATCATTGCTGGAACACTTATCTCATTGTCATTAATAGGATTTGCTGTTTAGCGGGTGCACAGGTGTTAAGAATGCTTGATTGGCCATCATGGGTAATAGAAGAGGATGCTTGTTAGTGTTAGAAATTCAGGTTTGTACTCCTAACACGAGAGTGTTCATTGTGTAATATGGATACACAGAACTCTTGTATAGCTGTGTATATACTTGATGAATGATTTGGCATCCTTTGCCGTTAGAAATCTGTCCTCCTCGATGCCTATCACACTGTTTGTTAATGAATAGTTGTTTTTTTATACTCTCCTGACAGTGAATTTCTTATGTATGTTGGCAGTAAGTGAGAAACTGACTAGTGATTTCTGACCTAATTTTTAACGCTCTTGATGCTTTCTGTTTAACCCCCTTAGCACGTTGTAGATCGGTAGTTTGGGTTTCTCACCTCTATTAGGTTTTGGTTTATTTTTAATTTTTTTCCCACTGTTATACTTGATACACTTTCAAACTGCAAGGCTACATGTGCAATTCCTGGCAGTCAACTGTATGTGTGCATGTGCTAAATATTCAAAATGCCAAACTTTGTCAAGAGCTCAGCTGGAGAAATGGATTGAGTTGTAGAACTTTTTCCAGCTTGGCTAAAATTTGCTGACTGCCAGTGGTTCTTGTTTATTACTACGTTTAAAAAAACAAATTACTTCAATATTTATATAATGTAATCTTATGAGGCTGTGCAATTCTTCAATAGGTTAAAGCTGTAGCCCAATCTACTTGTCCTGACACAAAATAGTTTCAATTACAAATATTGGGGCCTTCTGCAAAGAGTCCATGACATTGCTATTGGCTAAACCTTTTCTCAAATTAAATCTTAATGGAAAATTCTCTAACTTTGCTACAGTCACAACATGGCTAGTTTGCCATTTTTTATTTTTTTTTGCAAATTATTCTGAATCTCTCACCCTCTGCACTCTCATAGTCCCTTTGTCAGTGTGGAGATTTAGTCCCTCCTTGTTGTCAGCAGAGCTCAACCACGGTCTAATCAAATGAAGCATTTGAATGCACAATTTGCCCTGCTCAGATTACATGCAGGGGAGAGACGCAAGGGGAGGAGTTTTAAAATCAAAGAACAGGCACTGCAGGGGGGTGGTCTTGGACTGCTTGGCTGGAGGGAAGAGCAAGCAATCCTGTGCAGGCGCACTGTCTGCAAGGGAGAATCTCCTATCCGCTTTTACACGCTGCCTAAATCACGTAAGCCAGGGGTGCAACTATCCTGGGGCACAAAAGTGCAAATACAGACTCCTACCACCATGACCAAAAGCAGAAGTGGTTTTGGTGGTTTGAGTAACCACTTAAGTGCACCTATAAATATTATTTTATATGTCCCTTTTATAAAGGCTTTTGTTTGATACCCTATATTTATACAAAACACTGTTAAATTTAAGTTAAAATATTTTTTTAAAACCACATCTAATTAATACACAATTGCAACTAAAAAAAATAAACTCAAAATAGATTCACAATTTTTTACACATCTTTCAGTCTGAGGTTAATAATAATGGTCCTAGCTGAAACTGTAGCCACTGAAGCTCAGACTCGCCTTGGCTGAGCACAATACTAGCCATGTTGCTTTAAAAGGATTTCATGGGCTATGTGCAGTACTCACTTTAAATGCTGCACACAACTATTCTGTCAGTATTGGTAAAACAGTTGGGGACTCTCAGGTATCAAATGGTATCTCGGGCTGTCTTATACCAGCAGGGTTTTAACGCATTATGATTAAAGTAGGACATTCCGTACTAACAGGACCTTTCGGAAGAACATTATAATCCTTAAAGAGACACTCCAGTGCCAGGAAAACAATCCGTTTTCCTGGCACTGCAGGTCCCCTCTCCCTCCCAATCCCAAGTTGCTGTAGGGGTTAAAACCCGTTTAGTGACTTACCTTTATCCAGTGCCGATGTCCCTCGGCGCTGGTTCAGGGTCTGCCCACGCTCCTCCCCCGCCGTCATCCGGCGGGGGAGGCCTAATGCCCATGCGCGGCGGGGGAGGCCTAATGCGCACGGTCATTAGACCTCCCCATAGGAAAGCATTGAAAAATGCTTTCCTATGGGGATTTCAGCGACACTGGAGGGCCTCACATAGCGTGAGGACGTCCAGCGACGCTATAGCACAGAAAATCTGTGCTATAAACCCGGAAGTGCCCTCTAGTGGCTGTCTAGTAGAGGAGGAGTTAACCATGCAATGTAAATATTGCAGTTTATGAAAACTGCAATATTTACAGTTGCAGGGTTACGGGTACTGGGAGTTGGCACCCAGACCACCCCAATGGACAGAAGTGGTCTGGTTGCCTGGAGTGATGAATGTTAAAATATAGACAGCAGAGAATCTAAGTTGTGTTAAACTACCAGAAAGTGAGATAATATTCTATGAGGGGAAAAAAGTAAGTGTGAACAGATGAGGGTGTAAAAATATTTTTGATCACCTCAGTATATTAGAGCAGCGTACACTGTACTGTGAGAAACTTTTGGTGCTAAGTAGTGTTTTGCAATAAGATGTTTGTGGTTGAAACGCCTATGATTGGGTGGTGTCGTTTATTTCAAGTTTTCTGACTGTAAAACCTGTAGATCAGGTTTACTTTTTTAATCTAATTAAATCTTCAGAGAGAGCCAGTGTTTAAAGATATACGATAAAGTTGTTGTGGTTTATAAATATCAGACGCTAACCAAAATACAACATATTTAAAAATAAAAAAACGTTTAGCAGGTTCCCAGGCATTTTTCAGTGATGGGAGAGTTACGAAGAGTGCTTGTGTATATGTTGCTCTTATGTACATGACTTAATTAAGTGTTTAAAAAAACCTAAACATTTAATAGAGGCAAAAGTAAAAACATGTTTAGTTTGAAAATGAAAAGGTACAACATTATGAGGAGGGGGGGGGGGGGATATAAACTAGATCCACTCTAATTTACTTGGATAAATAATACGTTCACATTGCAATAACACCTAAAGATGCTTTACTAATTTATCAAAAAGATTGTGAGGCCAAGCACGATACAACTCCTTACATTGCAAATACAAAATAATTACTTGAGATAGGCATGTGTTTTTTTGTTTTATTTTAATTTTTTTTGTATTTATATAGAATTCTATATATGAATGTATGCTCGTTTGGGAAGGGCCCTCAGTACCCTTGTTTCCTGTGCGTCCTGCTTGTCTTGTTGCAGTAACACGTCTGTTGGGCCCCCTATTGTACAGCGTTACAGAATTTGTTGACACTTTATAAAAAAACTATTTATGTATTTTGTTGTGTAAGTGGCTCTAAAGCATTCTGTTCGTATAAATGAGAAGTAGCAAGATGCCTTACTCAGTTGTAAACTTCTTGCTTGAATGAGAATATGCAAAACTCTGTATTTGCTGCTTGGGTGTCTTACCACTTCCTGTTCGAAAAGGAAATGTTGGGGTGGAGCAATCATTGGTGCTTTTTGTTCTTCTGGCAGTATGCAGAAAGTGTATTTTGTCTTGTTTTTTTCTTCTTGATGCTTTATCAGATGAATTAATGTATAACGTAGCCTGAAATCTCACTTTAACACATGAACATATTGGTTACTCTGTATTCTGTTTGAACATATGTTAATCCACTGCTGGTAAACCAAACCAGGATCATTTCTGAACTTTAAGGTCTGGTTTGGGACACTGTTTTTTTTTAATTTATTTTTATTTAAAAAAAAAAAAAAAAATATATATATATATATATATATATATATATTTATTTATTTTGAAAAAAAATTTTTTCTCATTTTCCATTTTATTTACGGTCCGTGACACAATTGTTGCCCCTTGTTTTGTAGGGTACGTGTGTGTGTGTGTTTGGAGTTTGGGAATAACTGTATGTCATTTCAAGGTGGAACAGGCTTGAAAACTAGAGAAATCTCAATGTATCTTTCCTGTTAAAATATTTTATAAATAAACATGGTTTGGCATAATGCTGGAGTTGGCTTGTTACCAATGCATCTAGAATGTTTACTAGCGACCAACACCATCTGAATGAACCTTAAGGTAGGGAGGATTTTAAAAATAGACTTCACTGGGGACAACGGCACCGAAAGTGCAGGATGGTCTCAAGATAAGTTCACACCTCTCCCTAGATCTCCGCACTTAAAACAGTTTGAGGAGGTTGTCCATTTAATTCCCATATCAACATGTAACCACTGATGGCTCCCCTATTTACCACTATAACGTCTTAGAATTTAGCAGGGCTAACCATACAGATATCTTAGCTATAATATTTATATATTTAGTAAGAGTTCCTCTATTTAACATAAATAATTGAAATATAATATAAAATAGGGATTGTCTTGGAAGCAGTAAAGTTTGGTCTTTTTAAATACTAAATATAAATATAGACATATAAAAAATTAATAATCCATGACAATAATCTATAGCAGAGTTTCTAAGATTAAAGTATATGCTTGCAAAATCAGTGAAATAGAAAAACATGTACTCTTGAACATGTCAGCCTCTCAGTCATGTTAAAATGGAGCAGCCTCTCTGTCTGTCAGTCTCTCCCCTGTGTCCTAATATTAATAGGTACACATATTTATACCTTAGATTTTCAATTAGGTCATGTTAGGACCTACCTTAACTTAACAAAGATACAAGGCCATTTCACATGGGAACATCTTATCTATGTTTAGACTAAAACTTAAGGGTACACATGACATGGGAAATTCCCTGTCTTGGGGCATGTGAATATGGTGTTCAGACTTTAGAACGCCATATTTTCCTGGGTTAGTGGAATTCATCTCCTGGTACAAAGGGACCTGAATGAATCAGATGTGTGTTTATTTTATTTTTTTACATTTGCTTCACCATTGAGTTTGTTATGGTGTCCGTTAATGGCATACTTCCCTTGTTTTACTTGCCATTTTATTTTTCATTCTCATGTTATCATGTATACTAGTTTTAAAATGTACCAATGTTTTAAAAGTTGTACCGCATGCCCATATATATGTTCCCTATGAGCCTGCAGCTTAATATATACCAATTTTTCGTTCTTGGTTTATACTACCTGCTTTTCTCCATTTCCTTAAAAATGGTTCTTTTCTATAAAATGATTTTAAGCATAATGCCTCTCATTGTCAACCATTTCTACTGTCAATCATGTACAATTTTATTGTCCAAATGAAAGAATGTAAAAAAACAGAGTGCTTGGTTCCCCTTTACATTTAAGGGATATTCTTGTTTCATTGGGATGGAGAGACATTTGTCTGGCACTGGGAGAGCTAGTGATATATGCCAGAAGGGTCTAGGTTTGGTAATAGATGTTATGCTGTGGCATCTATTAGGATTTCATGAATGACCCCGCTAACTGCTGCCTAGCAGGTGGTTTATCAGATATGCTCTGTACTTCCAGTAAGCAATGTGAGGCTGAGGAATGGCTGAGAATGCTCAGGCTGTCCTTAACGAAAGCAGGTAAGCTGCCTTTTTAAGACTGGCTAGTCAGGGAGAGCAGAAGTTCTTTGCTAAACATCCCTAAGTTCTGGGAGTGGGCTGGTTCTGCAAGCTTTGTCCGAAGTGCCAGATAAAGTGATATGGTGCTGGTTCTGTGTATGAGTGTTATATGATTGTGAGTGTTTGCATATGGAATGTGGGTGGTGCTGATTGCCCCCCACTCTAGGAAAAATTTGTTAACTGTAATTGATCTGGTTTGTTGTGTCCTGTTAGTGGTATTTAGGAAGTATGCATGCCAACTTAGAAGCATTTCTGATGTGCTGATTCATTATTTTTTTTTATTTTTTTTTTTACAATAAGGCGTTAATTCAGTATCCATTGAAGTGCCAGATGGTTCATAGTTATGTGCGGCTAGTGACGTGTCTTGGGTTCACTGTGATAAGCATATGTGACAGATGAGCATGAGAGATGTGGGAAGCTAGATATTGTATGTCTATTCTTTTTCCACTAAAACTATGAATGTGTGATTGTTGGAGAGAGAATCCAATCTCGTATTCATATACTGCATTCTCACATTCCTAGCCATGTTCTGTATATATACACTAATAATACTAATGGTGTTATTCTATATGTTTCCCCACAAATACTTATTCTGTTTGTGTGTGTGTGTGTGTGGTCTTGTCTCTCTTTGGTATTCAAATAGTTAAGACTTTTACCCTTATTTAAAAGGCGTGCATAGCCTTACTTCAAATTAATAACGTTCTTAAAGCCAGTCTTGCATTCTTGTTGAAAAGATCTAAAAATAAGCATAACACTTTGTAATAAATGGCTCACCTCTTCTCTGGCACTTGAATGTTAATATTGTGCTGCTATCAAAGGGGAAGATTCCTGTTCTTATGGTCTTCAGAATGCATACGATTTCAAAATGTAAGGATTGAAGACTGTAAATGACATAATTAAACAAACTGATACTAAAGAAAAGTACAGCACTTTCAGGCACAACCCCATTTTCTCACACTTTCTTCTCACTTCTTTACTCCCATTTTTTTTTTTTCTCTTTCCTTCTCTTAAGCTGCCCTTCCTCGCCTATTGCCTTATGTAGGGGATGCACTGCAGGTAGTTACAACAGTGTTTTATCTTCAATTCTACTGTATGCACTAAATGTTTCAGAACGCATTCCTATACTGTAAGAGAACTGAATTCTTATTCCTGTTGTATAATTTACAGCTTTGGGTCAGCATTCTGGGGTCCCTGACGCACCCTTTATGCACACTTATGCTGTATACACAACTCTTGTTAACAGTATTTTGCTCAAAAATATAAAATCACACTTGTTAGCTACCATTTACTGTCACTGTTTCTTGCTCTAAACCAGTTGGCTATGTTTTTCTTTGACAGCCTGTCTTGTTGGCAGAGGGAGGTGAGGGTTGTGCGAAGACGCCGCACACACTCGTAAACAAAATGAATATCCCTGCTGTCATTTTTTTCTAGCACTTTTCCACTGTACAGCCCAGCCAATCGGCGGTGTTTTATAAAATTTAAAAAATTGAGAAAGCGTTTTGTTGGCCTATCTTACAAAGTTGTTGCTCAAGCACTTTTCTTGCCTGATGAGCAGAGAAAATAGTTTTGATCTTTGAAAGAAGAGAAATAACCTGTTAAATTCAAAATGCCATACACATCTGTATTACGTCCTGCCATTATATTCGTGTTAGATGGTATCTGGACAGCGTCACGAGTACTAACATTTTGAGGACACATTCCTTCATGCCTAAACATTAGAAATGTCACCTAGCAAGATTTTTTTTTTTTAAAGCAACAAAGAAAGGAGAGAAGGAGGATCCTAAATAGATTTTGGTACCTCTCACCTTCTCGTGTTTTAATTCCATGTAAAACATTTCTGAGAATGTCTAAAATTATAGAACTGCATGAACAGTTTATATTGAGGTATGCTGTTGTTGGCTACTGGGCATCATTTCCGGTAATTCAGCCACTCCGTCGCAGTCAGAAAGGGCCAGTGGACCCAGTGGAAGATAAGACCAGATAAGGTGGGGGTGGTGCTGAATATGTCATCTGCCATTCTTTAAAATCTTCTCTGATTTAGAATGTGGTGTCCTTTAATTTATACGGTAGTAGGGGCTACTTAATGACCACTTCAGGGTCAAAAATGCAAAAGCAACTTACACCCTAAGTGGTAGTGAATTAGGGATAACCACACACGAGAAGGATTTGTTATAGACAACAAATTAGACAGCAAAGTGCAATGTCAATCTGCAGTTGCTAAGGCCAGTAAGGTTTTGTCAGGTATAAATAGGGGCATAAATTCTCGGGATGAAAATATAATTTTGCCTCTTTATAAATCGCTGGTAAGACCACACCTTGAATATGCTGTGCAATTTTGGGCGCCTGTTCTAAAGAAAGATATCATGGCACTAGAAAAAGTGCAGAGACGAGCTACAAAATTGATAAAAGGAATGGAGCATTATAGTTATGAAGAAAGATTAAAACAATTAAATCTGTTTAGTTTGGAAAAACGGCGCCTGAGAGGGGATATGATAACTTTATACAAATATATTCAGGGCCAGTACAAACCATTATCTGGAAATCTATTAATAAACAGGGCTATACATAGGACACAAGGTCACACATTTAGGCTGGAAGAAAGGAGATTTCATCTAAGGCAAGAGAAGTGTTTTTTTTGTTTTTTTTTTACAGCAAGAGCAATAAGGATATGGAATACTCTGCTTGAAGAGGTGGTTTTTTAGAATCCATACAGATGTTTAAACTGCAATTGGATAAATATTTGCAAAAACATAACATACAGGGATATAATTTCTAATTAGTGGGGTAATAGCTGCTTGATCCAAATAGACTTCTGACTGCTGTTTTGGGGTCAAGAAGGATTTTTTTCCCCTAGTTTGTTGCAAAATTGGAAGTGCTTCAGACTAGGTTTTTTTTCCCCTTTTGTATCAACAGCAAAAACATATGCGAGGAATGCTGAACTTGATGGACGCAAGTCTCTTTTCAGCTATGTAACTGTAATACATTTGAATACATTTTGTTGGAAGGTACAGATTAATTTTTTTCTTTTTTGAAATTATTATTTGGTCATGTAAAACTGAAGTTTTAATTTAAAAAAATGTATTTAAATCTTCTATGTATATAATCTATTTACAAAATGGAGTCCCTATACTGCGCACGTACATATTTAGCCACTTAGATATGTGAACACAATTGTATGTAGCTTTTCAAAGTTGAAGGGGAACTGGTACTATAGTGTCAGCGACGCAAACGTGTATTCCTGACACTATAGTTCTAAAACCAATGTTTAGGTGTTCAGCCCCCCCCCCCCCCCCCCCTTACCTTACCTTGGGTTTGAAAAATGATTTACACCGTTTTTGCTGCGCTGGGCTTTAAGCGTCTGGCTATTGAAAAAGTTCTGCGTTTCCATGTAAAGCGTGAAGACGCTGAACGTGTGCAGCATTGACCTGGAAATCACCTCTAGTGGCTGTATGAGGAGTAGCCACTAGAGGTGTTCCTAGGCTGTAATGTAAACACTGACCGTTTTTTCTGAAAAAAATGTTTTTACATTAAAAGGCCTGCAGGGACAGACTATATTCACCAGAACAACCACAATCAACTGTAGTTGTTATGGTGACTAGTGTCTCTTTAATACACTAGCATTAATTGAAGACCTCTTTTGATAACCTGTGGTTATTGATCTGTCACAAAAGGCTAGCAAAATGTGTTCATTAAGCAAACAACATTTTAAGCTCTCAAACTCACAATTTAATTATTCAGTTGGATATTCCAAATCAGTAATGGTTAGCCAGGACTTGGTTCTGTTTAAAAAGAATGGCTTGGAGATTACAGTTCCTGATTGCCAAACTTGTTTTCCTGGCACTATAGGATTTTTAGGTGCCCCCCACCCTCAGGGTCCCACTCCCTCTGGGCTGAAGGGGTTAAACACTTACCTTTTTCCAGCGCTGGGGAACTCTCCTCCCTCTGCTGACGTCGGTGCCGAATGCGCATGCGCGGCAAGAGCCGTGAGCGCATTCAAACAGCCCATAGGAAAGCATTTCTCAATGCTTTCCTATGAACGTCAGTGTCTTCTCACTGTGATTTTCACAGTGAGAATCGCGGAAGAGTCTCTAGCATCTGTCAGTGAGACATTCACTAGAGGCTGGTTTAACCCTCTGAAACTGCTATGTTTACAGCTGCAGGATTAACACTAGATGGACCTGGCACCCAGACAACTTCATTGAGTTGAAGTGGTCTGGGTGCATCCAGACCACTTCATTGAGTTGAAGTGGTCTGGGTGCCTATAGTGGTCCTTTAAGGTGGGTTTATGTGTAGTGAGTGATTGGTGAATTCTTGTTATATTCCCTTGACTGCTTTCTTCACAGGAGACATGCTTCGTGCTTTCCACGCTGCCTTTCGGAACTCTCCAGTCAATTCTAAAAACCAGCTAGTGAAGGTATGATGTATTTTTTTATTATTATTATTATTTATTTTTTAATTATTTTTCAATGTTAAGAAGTATCTCTATGGTAGCTAGTTGGAAATAGTGCTCCAGATCAGTCATTTGTGTCCTCAAGTTTGACTTGGAGTGCTTTATGCTGGCAAACAAAAAATAAGGTTCTTTTCGACAAGCATTCTTAAATTGACAAGTTTTCCATTTCCTATATGCATCTGATAGAAATCTAGGAGAGTCACTAAATTAAACTTGATTTTTCAGGTCTGAGTCACATTGAAGGTCAGTGATTTCCATTTGGAGGTCCGCTAGAGTCCCCATTACATACATATTGATGGGATTAGTTGTTCTTTTAGATTTGCAGCCACATTTTTAAGGGTCAAGCAGACCTCCGAGACATGGGTTGAGCTTCCCTGTGTTATTAGAACAAAAGTTGCAACGTAGGTTAATACTTAATGTTTTCATGACTGTTCACTTATAACTGTGTTCACAAACTTCAATAGTTGAATATTGTTTTAGGAGGATCCTAACTTGAATCTGGGGAGATTACTTGACAGTGGCTCTGCAACATGTAATGATAAACCCCAAAAAATCTAAAATAAAAAGGATGCTACTCAAACTGATGCAACATGTATATCAATTATGCAGCAGTCCAACAAAATCAAATCCAAACCGCACCCATCTGATACTGAAAAATGCAGGTGGATATTTGATGAAAAGTGATGATTTAAGACCATTTGATACAAGGCATAAAAAAGACCACGAAAATGTGGACTATAAATATAAAAAGAAAATGCCATCACGGCTTGGAAAGGGAGAAGAGTGGGGCAGAAACAAAAATCCAAAGACAGCTGGATGTGTTTCACATCTAAACTGACACTTCCTTAACAACCAACGTAGTGTCTCTAGTTTCTGCAACTCCATTCCCTGGTGATTCCGAGTGAAGTTGTTGGGAAATTTTTGAAAAGTTTTCCAGTATCTTCATGCATTACGCTGCAAAGTGTGGGAAGCTGTCACTCAACTCCCACACACAGCAAACACCCTCTGCTTGGTGGCAGTTAGATATCAAACTGCTTATTCAAAACATGTAAAACTATAAGGGGTGTTTTTATATACACACTAGCCATTGGAAAACCAACCCTGGTGAGTCTGCCATGGACCCTCCAGACTTTCAGTGGTTAATAACCTTTAAGCTTGGTTGGTGTGTATGTGTAGATCGCTTTGGCTTTAATTGTGTCTTCTTTAGAAGAGAAATCTTAAATCTATTGGTGAGTAAAAGCAGAGTTCACTGTAATGACATAAAATCATACAAAGTATGGTTTTATTTGCTGCTTGTAGGTGTGAACTTGGTAAATATTTGCACAGCCTGGTTTTCCTCACTCTTTACCAGACTTTACAGTGAGTTATTAACTATTTTATTCTTGCTCTGCAGGAACGAACTCAAGCAATTGTTCTCAAGGTTCTGACTTCATTTAAAAGTAATGAGATTGAACAGGCAGTAAAAACTATGGATCGAAATGGAATTGACCTGCTTATGAAATACATCTATAAGGGTTTTGAGAAACCTACAGAGAACAGCAGTGCCATATTGCTACAGTGGCATGAAAAGGTATGTGGGTGGGTAATAAGTCCATGGCAAGTTGGAGCAACTTGGCATTAAAAATAAGCCATAGAACACACCCAGCTATCCTGGGAATTAGGTTATTCTCTTTGTTTATAAAAACAAGGCTGCAAAATGACTCCTTTAAATGTTATTGAAATAAATTATAACTTTTCTATCTTGTGGAAGAACTTTTTTCGTGATTTCCCCCGCCTACCCCCTTCTCTTTTCTACTTTCTTGGGTCACTGCATCAACTGCCAGATTAAGTAATTGTGCATGCATGTTGATTATTAATCAGCAAGCGTGCTATGAGCAGAAATTTGAAAGTGTAGCTGATTGGTGCCCATAAAGAGGCCATGTTCCCTAATGTACCATTTCAGTCAACATATATGTTTAGCAGCATTGTGCTTGTTGATCTTTCCACCAGGTAGGCAACCAGGCAAACACAACCACTAAAGCAGAGGTCAGTGCAAGTTTTTAGCAAAAAAGAGTCTTTAAGTTACTAGCAAAGGCTAATTTTCTACAACAAGCTAGTTAATCATTGTCCATGCAATCCATATTGGCCAATGTAAATGAAATGTTCAAGATTGAGATGATACAAGTTATATCATGAGACCTTTCATAGACGTTTTGTTTTGTATTACAGATCCATGTTTTTAATGGAGTGGCTTTGACAAATTCCCCAAACCCAACTTTTAAATTTCAGTTATTGTTTTCGAATCCCTTTTTTTCTTTTCTTTTTTAATTCTTTCTTCCTACAACTTCCTCACTGTCTTGACCATTTAGTGTACTTTCATTTGAGACTCTACATTGTTTGTGTATTCACTAAACAAAAAATTGTATAATATTGAATATTGAAGTGCAACATTTAAGCAACAGCCAAGTGTGATTATAGAGGTGTTCCTCCCCCTCCCCCCCATAAATTTCAAAGTGCACCTTTCAATTCAAATTGGCTTTTTGGTGAATAACCCCCTTTAGGGAGTGATAAACCTAAAAGATGGTGGAGCAGATACCTGGACCCATTATTATTGTGAAGTGATGTTTACCTGAAACTCAATTACTATACTACACCAGCTATCCCAATCCCATTAACTTGCTGTGATGGATTGCATTTCGTTTAGCTTCAGTGGATCTTTCTTTAATTTTATATGGTGTATCTGTAAAGAAAATGCCTTTTTAATCAAGCTTTTGTGGAGTCTTTAAAAATGTCAGCCATTCCACACTGGACTGTTCTGATAACAATGCATTAGACTATCTTGAAATGTTAATAATAACTTAAGTACAGGCATAGAATGTCCCTTTTTAAAAATTTTTTGTCATTTTTATTAGCAACTCTATGCATTGCGATTGCTAAATAAATTGAACATTCATACATGGTAGGACCTTAAGAGTTGAGTGTTATACTGTCACTGATCCTTTTGGTGGGTTCAAAAGAGACATTGGTGAGCTAAGAGATAAAATGCATGTTTGGAAATTACTGTGGGGAGAGAGGAAGTGTAAGTGCATGCGGTTTATTTAAACTATAAAACTAAATGAAACTGAAAACCTTGACCACTTGTGTTTTTTTGTTTCATTGAAATTGATCGTTTCTGCTCATTTTTTATTTTTGTCGGAGGGGGAGGGCAGAAGCCCACATTATTTACATGACAGCAACACATTATTCATTTATAAAATTTGCTAAATTTTTTTTTCTTCAGTTGTAATCCAGTATTTCTAAACGACATTATGTAAAACACTATTAGTGCTTTCCCAGTGCTAAAATTGTTATCTCCAATGTGGACAGTTGAATGGGCCTCACTAATGGGTGTCCTTCAGTCAGTGAATGACATGGGTGGGGCCTCACTAATGGGTGTCCTTCAGTCAGTGAATGACATGGGTGGGGCCTCACTAATGGGTGTCCTTCAGTCAGTGAATTACGTGAGTGGGGCCTCACTAATGGGTGTCCTTCAGTCAGCGAATTACGTGAGTGGGGCCTCACTAATGGGTGTCCTTCAGTCAGCGAATTACGTGAGTGGGGCCTCACTAATGGGTGTCCTTCAGTCAGTGAATTACGTGAGTGGGGCCTCACTAATGGGTGTCCTTCAGTCACAGTGAATTACGTGAGTGGGGCCTCACTAATGGGTGTCCTTCAGTCAGTGAATTACGTGAGTGGGGCCTCACTAATGGGTGTCCTTCAGTCAGTGAATTACGTGAGTGGGGCCTCACTAATGGGTGTCCTTCAGTCAGTGAATTACGTGAGTGGGGCCTCACTAATGGGTGTCCTTCAGTCAGTGAATTACGTGAGTGGGGCCTCACTAATGGGTGTCCTTCAGTCAGTGAATTACGTGAGTGGGGCCTCACTAATGGGTGTCCTTCAGTCAGTTAATGGCATGGGTGTCTTGTTTAGTTGGTTAGAACATTGTTTTATATCCTGATCAAAAACCATGAGAGCACATGATGGTTATTTCTCACGTGTGTTTTTGAAACCGTGCATCTTATATTGGAAATATTTTTATTAAGTTGGCCTTACCATGTGCTGTTTTTTTGTCTTTTGATTTCCCTGTCTCCCTGCAGGCATTAGGAATAGGAGGCCTTGGATCCATAGTCCGGGTTCTCACCTCACGAAAAACTGTGTAAAAGACTGTATTAGCTCAATCCAGAAGTTTATGTTCCGGGCTCCAGCGCTGTGAAGGAAGAGTGGATGCAGAGCCACCCATCTGCAGAGTGCTATCTATTAAACTGTTTTGGAAAATTCACTTGGGAATGCTTCTTATTACGACTGTGGACGAGACATGAATGTATGTTTGTTTAATGGGGTATATTTTGTTTCAAGCACCAGTCCTCTTTAGCAGGAAAATGCTATGTTAACAGTATATATCATGAGGGATTTTAAAAGGGGGAGCAGAGAATTCATTGCACACGCCAAGGAACAATCAACAAAAGTGCTACAATGCGTTAAAGGCTGCGATCGTTCCTGAAACGCAGTAGTCATTGTCATATTTAATAATCCCAATGCTAAATTATATCGACCCTCCTACGAAGGTAAAAAAATAAAGATTGAAAGGCTGAACGTAACTGCAAATTATTGCTTGAAAATAAAATGGTGGACTGGTGGCTTTTATTTTGTTAACATGTATATACAGGATTTTAGGAATTCCCTGATTTTGGTCTTACTTGAAATATCTGTTTTAACCCTTTCCTCTGCCAAGGAGGCCATTAGTACATTGATCTTCAGTGTAGGGCTAGTCTCTCAGAGGAGGGAAGCGTACAATGGTTGGGGGGAATTAGGTATGTGTTTGTGGTGTCCAGCCTTTGTCTGTAAGTTAAACTTGCAGTATCACTGGGGCAGTTTGGTATTCTTCATCCTACCCAAGAGGAACGAAGATAAAGAGCCATTCTCCTGCGGTGCCACTGCTCAACTGATACCTGTAAATTTTATTAAATTACAGCTTCCATGAGTGAAGTGATGAAATAATATTGTTTTATCTTTGCATTATTGTTTGAGACTTCTTTTATTGTTTGCCTTCTGTAGCAACATTGCATGTCCCCTTTTGGTCTCCATTTTTATTCCACTACCACCCATGCTGAAAAGGGTTTCACCATTTACCACCACTTTATGATTCCTCTGCGTAGAAGCAGTGCGTTCTGTTGCAGTTCATGTCTTTAAATGCAGTTAGTTTGGGGGGGAGGGGGTGGGAGAAGGTGCAATATAAACATTTATCCATAGTGCAGTGCCATGACTACCAAACTGCTGCTAGCATTTCCAATTGTCCCCAAACATGCAGTGTTGCTAAAGTGAAAGTAGAGGGGTGGGTAGGGTTGGATAGTTTTGTGGGGTATTCATGTAGAACTTTGCTATCCAACTTTGATTTTTTATTTTTTTTTTGGCTTGGGTGGGGCCCTCTGCCGTTGACAGGGAACCCGCAGGCCAGCTGTCAAAGTGTCACCTGTTGGACAGCTTTCATGTAGATTATTATAAAGATTGGTTAGTAGGTCAGTCTAATGTGACGTGGGCCACAGGGGGGAAAGGTATACCTGTAAAGTGCCTGCTACATCAATAAATCTCTTGGATCACATGTGAAAACTTTTCCTTTTTTTTGTTTAGTTAAAAGTAGAAACATTTATGTGACTTTTTTTTTTTTTGTCCAAGTCTGTAGTATCTTAGAGTTTTGTTATCATAAAGAAGCCAATTTGTGCTTACAAATGCATACTTTTACAGTCAACTGGGATTGTTTAGAACACTTTTTAGAGCACTTTTTTCTTAGCAGGACAACTGCTAGAGGCAAGTAGATGTTGCAGACTTTACCACCTTGTACCTTATGGCTTTAATCGCATTGTATATGTGGTTGGAAAAACCCCTCTGGAATCTATGTATTTAGGTGTACCTGAAAGGCAAATCATTCCCTGACTTGTAGCATTAGAACATATCGCTTAATCCACTCAGAAGTCCAAATAGGATTATAGATTATCATGAGCAGGTATCAAAATATGAAAAGTCTTGCCATAATGAAGTTTGATCATAATAGTGAAGTTGACTAAAACTCCAATCCTAGTTCAGTAAGTTTCTTCAGCCAGATCCATTGGTCTTAATTCTAATCTGAGTGAAGACCACCATGACTAGAACATTGGGATAATGTTAGAAGTTTCTCTTTTATTCCAGAAGTTTGGTCCTTAAGGGGTTAATGAAGTCTGTAACATTTACAGTTACAACATATGTAATTGGTTATGAAGAGGTGGACACACATCTGATTACAAGCCTTCTTTTCATGTGATTTCTGTTTTGATTATGGAAATGTATAATTTTATTCTGTAATGGAGATTGATATAATCATGCTGAACTGTTAGTAATGCTGTACCAGTAATTAAACCGTAGTATGCCAATATATATATTGTGATGGCATATGAGAACCATCTAGTCTGTCTGTACATAAGACAAAGTCCCTATGATATTGCCAATTTAGTTTTCACAACCATTTATAATCCAGCACATCCAGTGTCATGTAAAACCACATACCTATTGTTTCTGTAAGTTTTCTTGTAATATTTATAGTTAAATCCCCCCTCTTATATTGCAAAGCGCTACGGAATCTGTTTGCGCTATATAAATGGCAATAAGAATATTGGGAAAGCATTATACACGCTTTACGGTGGGTGAAATACTACTGCTAGCACGGCCACTGATGTGCATTAGGTCTTCCCCGTCAGCAGGAGAGAAGGCCACTTTGCAACTTTGTTTTTTCGAACACTATAGTTTCCCTTTAACAGAACTGTGTGTCTGTGTATGTTTCTTACGAATCTTTGAAGAAAGGAGATAGCGCTGGCAGAGGAAAAGGATTCCTTCCAGCAAGAACAGTAAATATATGGACTTCTCTGTCTAGGTTGATTGAAAAAGAAAAAAGTCTGATGGATTTATTTATTTTTGATCGATCAATATATTAAGCGGTAGAATACTGTGGATAAAGTCATTGCTTGGTCCTTATCCAAATTATTTTTTATTTTTTTGGTCATTGGCTAGTACAGCAACAATCTCACTGATTTTTGTACTGTCCAAAGATGCATCTCTTACTGAGAAACATCAGAGAGGTGTGATTGCATGCGCTTCTGGCCCCAGCACTGAGACTTATCAATGAGAAGCCTCTGATTGGTGTAAAAAGGGGAGGGCTTGCAAAGGCTGCAGCTTTGCAAACTGTTTTTTTTTTTTCATATACCTCCAAAGCAAACATGCAGAAAAAAGTGCATGTTTTCTTTCAGGGCATATTTATTAAATTGTAAAACTAAAAAAAATAGAGTTTTTAAAATGTAAATACATGGTTCTCTGTTATGTAATACTAAATCAGGAGAAGAAAAAAAAACTACACTAGAGAGCAAGGAAATTAAAGTTATTGCAGTTGTATATTTTAGATATTTCCTG
Organism: Pelobates fuscus; assembly: GCF_036172605.1. NCBI lineage: Eukaryota > Metazoa > Chordata > Amphibia > Anura > Pelobatidae > Pelobates > Pelobates fuscus. The sequence continues at coordinate 105,181,758 of NC_086325.1, forward strand.
AGATTTTAAAGCACATGAATTTTTTTTTTGAGTCAACCGCTTTGCTCGCACCATATAATGATGCATTGACTAATGTTTTAATATTATAGGTTCCACCCTATCTGTTTTTTGTTGTTGTTTTTTTTTATTCTTTATTTTGGTGTGCACAGAAGAAACAGTAAGCCCTGGTGCGCCACAACAGCGACATCAGAGTATAATTATAAACATTCTTGTTACAGGTTGTGGTTATCAATAGTCAGGCACATTTTTTTTTTTTAGTTAGGAAAGAGTAAAACAAGATTACTACAGTAACATATTTCCATTAGCTTCAACATTCAGTTATTCAGCGTACTGTTATAGTGTAAGCACGTTTAGTGCACTTATGTAGCATCAGGAAAGGTGCAATCTAGCGTGTGTAATCGAAGCATAAAATGGTCAGCAATGCTAGCGAATTTCTAAATTAGCTGGATTATACCTTCCCTGCGTGTCCTATGTATTTGGTACTCCAGATTAGCCGGACAAAGTGTGGCGATTGGACCTGCATGGCTGCCTGGAGGCACGTAATGAGACGCGGGCAACAGTGGTATAAGGGGATCAAGCGACACGCCAGGCAGGCAGGCTTGTCGGTATGGAATTGGTCTGTGGCATTAGAGTTCAGTGTGGGTTGTCGGTCACGGCTTAGGAGGCTGTAAATGGGTCTAGGCTAAGTCCATCTGGATTGCGGCTCTGAACAGTGACCTCCGTGTTGTCCCATGGAGTGAGTACCCCCTCAGCCAATGCCCAGCATTGGGAAGGTAAGAAAGTCCTACTGGGGTGAGGCAAGGTCCAGTTGCGTTAGGTCTGCTGCTGGGTCAGTTCGTTTGTGGTTGTGGGTAGTTTGTGCTCCAGTCTTGGATTCTGGGACTCCCCCTGATGTTAGCAGATTCAGATGCCTTGATGGGAGTTTGTCTCTGGAGGGTTGCCCTGGCAGGTTTCGGTGCCCTGTAAGGGCGAGTTGGGGCTTGCTTGTTCCTGCGAGTTATCAGCTCTGCTAGTTTCAGTCGCTTGCGGGCATGCGGGTGAAGTCTCCGTCTTCGGTGCCATCGTGTGGGTGCCTCCGAGCTGGAGATGCTGGGGCCAGCAGGAGCGGTTTTGTCTCTGGGTGGGTTAGCTTGTATGTTGGTTTGCCTCTCTCTGTGTGCCAGGCTTGCCCAAAAGGCATCAAAGATTGCGTCCAGCCTCTCCAGGACATCGGCGCCCGCTCTGCCGCCATTGCAGTCGCACGTGGCGTCCGCCATTGTGTGGCTGGGATCTGCTTGTTAGGCCCCGCCATCCATGTTTGCCGTAGCCATTTTGTCTGGAGGGATTGGACTGGGATCACCCCCGCCGGTCCTGTGGGGGGGGGGAGGGGGCGATCAGTGGCACAGCACCCCTGGTTTGGAGGCGAGGGGAGCGGCCGCCTCCCCCCAGCCCCGTCCACCTCGGGCCGCCATGAGCTTCTTCAGGCTCGTGCTTGTGGGACATGCTTGAGTCCGGTATTAGGAGCTTCGCCAGGGTGCCCCCGGCATGGGTGACATACCCCGGCATCTTTAGTCGTCAGATTAGTAAGCATATCCCCAAAATTCGCTTTGGCATTGGGAGCTCCTCTGCCATGCGACCGTTCAGTTTGCAGGTCAGGCCCCGCCCCCCCACCCTATCTGTTTTTATACAGACAACCGCCATTTACACTAAAATTATGTTACTCCTGTTAAATAACCACAAATCAAAACCTGTACCATTTCAGAGCTTACACACCAGCCTCTCCGCCATGCAGATGCTAATACCTGTGTGTATGTTTGTGTTGCTGAGTAACCGCTTCTCCAGCTTACATTATGTGATGTCAAATGATGTCATAATGTAAATCTCACCAAGGCATTAATCATCAACATAACGTTAAGTGACCCAGCTGATACACCAGATATATATAAAACGTTAAGTGGAATGGAACCTGATTTTATGATGTGCAGTTCTGTTATATTGTTTCTAAATGAACTGCATACTGGTGGGATCTCAAGTATAACATGCCACGAACATCAAGAAATCTTTAAATTATTTAAACATTTTGTAGAACCAGCAACAAAATGTTCCTATAATCCAATTTTTTTATTTAACAGATGTATCATTTTCCATTACATCCTATGTAGTAGTCAAAACCATGAATACTCATTCATAATTGAGATAATTGAAAGATTTGCTCCTCCTAAAATTTTCTGTATCGTGTGTGTGTGTGTGTGTGTGTGTGTGTGTGTGTGTGTATATATATATGAAAAATACATTTTGTAATACCTTTTTTTTATTGGACTAACAGAATTTTGTAAAGACAAGCTTTCAGGAGAACCTCCCTTTCTCAAGTCTAAAGCATTTCTAAGCAAAGGAGACACATGGAATTCAAAGATGAGTTGTGATACAGGGGTTAAAGCGACATGAGTGCCTCATCTGTGCTAGTGTCGCTTTAACCCCTTTATCACAACTCAACTTTGAATTCCATGTGTCGCCTTGCTCAGAAATGCCTGAGACTTGAGAAAGGGAGGTTCTCCTGAAAGCTTGTCATTGCAAAATTCTGTTAGTCAAATAAAAAAAAAGTATTACAAAATTTATCAGGTTTTTTTTTTTTCCCTTTACATCTGCATCACTGGATTAATACGACTACTTTTTAAAAAAAAATATATATATATTTATTTATATATATAATTAATTTGTGTTGGGTGCTTATGATAGTACAGTGTGAAATACCATAAATAAATGTAGGATAATAAAAAGAGCAAGTTGGTTGTGGTGTGCCGGAACCGACTATGAGGTAGGCCTGAGAAAGAAGAGGGCCTACCAGGAAAAGAGAGAAAGAAATGTTAAAATGTGGTGGGAGGGTCATTCAACACTGACCTCGAACGGTAAGGAGCAAGGTAAGGGGGGGAGTGCCTTAAGTAGGCTAGGGGTAGAAAACAGCACCTCCCACAAATCCAGGCAAAATTGCCTTAATACTTGTGTTAGGTGCTTATGATAGTACAGTGTGAAATACAGCTGACGGGAGTGCTTGATGAAAAGCCTGAAATGTAAAGCGAGACAAATTGTCAGCAGCTGTGTTACATATACCTGGAACATGGAAACAACATAGGAAAAAATTATGACAAGCTGCCAACCAAGTGAGTTTCCTCAGAAATCTCATGATCGTAAGGGATTTGGAGCGACCTTTGTTGATGATGTGACAGGTTGCCCGAGTAACCGCACTGGCATATTAGCCCATAAATGACCCCATGCTACGGCAGCCGCCACGATGGAATAGATCTCAAAAAGAGCTGAGGTAGTGAAAAAAACCTTCCAAATCCTGAACTGCTGAAAGCCAGCTGCCCCAAAGCCATTCGTTCCCAATAATTGCTGCAAAACCTGTGGTAGATGCCGCATCTGAACAAATGGTAGGAGATGAGTCAGTCAATTGAGGGAGGAACATACTTTTACCATTCCAAGTGGTTTAAAATCTCTTCCACATGTTTAGATCTGCCGTAGCTTGGGTATCTAAGGACAACCTGTGCGTGTCATGTGGGAAAAGATGCAATAGTCGTGATATAAAGGAGCGGCCTTGAGGGATGATGCGCATAGCAAAATTTAGTGATCCCAGCAGGGACTGTAGCTCTTTGCGGTTGCAAGTACCGAGCTGAAGGTAGGTGTTTATGTAAGTGAGAATATTCTCTATCTTGTCGTGTGGTAGGCTCGCTTGCATTGTGGCTGAGTCTAATTGGATACCCAGAAAAGTGATAATCGTATCTGGCCCCTCTGGTTTCTTAGGGGAGATAGGTACACCTAGTTGCTCAAATAGCTTAGTGGTAGCTTTGAGACTACTAGGAGGGGAAGTATTCTCCCCGACCAGTAGGAAATCGTCCAGGTAATGTAATACCGTAGGGCATCTGGCTATGTTCAATAGTAACCAGCGCAATGCTTCGGCAAATGTGTCAAAAATAGCTGGGCTACTTTTGGACCCAAAAGTTAAACGGGAGAAAAAAATAGTAGTTCCCGGACCATTTGATGCCATGCAGGTGCCACAGTGTGGGGTGGATTGGTAGTAACTTAAAGGCGTTAGTAATGTCGGTCTTATTAAGCCAGGCTCCAACCCCTGCTTGTATGATAGCGGTAATGGCGTGATCTATGGTGGTGTATTGCAGGGAGAATTCCTCAGAGGGTATGAGGGAGTTAAGACTGGGGTTGGCCGATGAGTGGGGTGCCGATAAATCAATGATGAGTCTCTGTTTAAGGGAAGATTTCCCTGTGACAATACCAATGGGTATACCAATGGGCTATGAGGGTGTCAACCGCTGTGGGGTTGTGTTGTGCGGATTGTAGATTAGGGCATTCCAGAGTTCCGGCTGGTATATGTAGGATACCTGTGTGGAAGCCTTCTGTTAAACCAGAGATAATAAAGTCGTCTAGGTGTCTAGATGGGTGCTGAGACATAAATGCAGTAAATACCGGCATATTAATGGACGTTAGTTAAGGCTTGGAATACATTTTATTTGGACACATGGTCTTTGCACGTGCCCTAAAACATTTTGAACAGATATGCAATAGTCTACATCCACTATAATTACAAGACCCAACATTGAAGTTATTACATATCTGGGACTTGCCCTGAAAGTTTATTGGGCGTCCCAGTTTGTCTCTTGACAACTTCTCTGGAACACCAGAGGAACTAGCTCCTTGCGTGGAGGCATGTTCATCTGCCGGGTTGGGACAAAAATTTGTAGTATGGGCTGTGGAGGAGCAGTATGCACAAGCCGGTGTTCTTAGACCTGCAAAGTGTCTGCAAAAAAATGACGGTATCAATCCTTCCCCAGTTGGACCGTGTTCTGTACTGGGAGAAGGCTCCAGACACTTTTGCAGAAAAAGACCTATGGTAGTCATAGAAGGCTGAACCACCATATTTGTTGCCCAGGTCTACCAGCTTGTGCATGTAGAGATCAAACTCCTCTCTTCTGTTGGGATAGACCGCACAGATGACATCCCTGTAAATACCAAAGGCTAGTACAAATTCAGGGGTAGTCAGTTTTCTGTTCAGGCGGGCATCCCTAGATCTGACAACAACAGATACATCATTATAAGCATAAGTCTTATTTTCAACAATATCCTGGGAGGCAATCAACAGGGAAGCCAGGTTGACGTCTTTACCTTCCAGGATATCTTTTTTTATGTGCTCAGGGATCATATGAGCTGGGCTAACTTCCTGGTCATCCAGGGTGATGGCTGGAGCAACTAATGGCAAGTCGGCTGGTGCTTGTGAAGCAGCAGCGGGTGGCCCTGCTAGCGTAAGGGCCGTGGTGACCGACTCAAGTTTCTCCAGCCTGGAGTTGACCTTGCTCATGGACGCCATGAGTGAAGACAACATGGAATGTATGTCTCCTGGGTTGGATTGGCTAGGTCCTTCCCCGGCATCCATGTTGTTTGTAGATGTACGTAGCAGTTTGAAAAGTTCTGCTTTCCTTTCTGTAGCGGGGTAGGGGATTTGTCGTCTCCTCAATTCTGTGGTTATACGAGGGATCGTCCAGGATCTGATCGTATGAAACCACCAAATTGTACTGGCAAGCTAGCTAGGCCGGATGGCGAAACATTATACTTGTTTGGTGACAGATGAGACCCTACTAATTGCCAAGCGGCTTGAGAGGCTCTATCTATGCGTTGCGCAAGGGGATATTGAGGCCACTCGTCGTAGTGGCAGGAGTTTTAGGCCTCTCGGTGACTGTAAGACAGAAAAACAGGGGAAGGGAGTGACAGGTGAGGCCCTCTCTATGCAACATGCGAGGCGGCTAGCTAACGTGTGGCCCGATGGGTGTTTGCCTCTGAAACGTTGAGGCGGGGTGTTGGCCTCGCGGGACCACTAAGCCTGTGACCCTATTGCCAGTACTCTAACCTTGGGGGAAGAAATTAAATGTATGGTAGAATACCATATGAGCAGGTGCACGTACCTGGTAGTATGACAAATTTCACAGGAAAAACCATGTGGAGCAAATATATACATAAGCTTGACAGCCTGAAATTGGTAAAAGAGAGTAGTATGATGAGTGTGGATTGTTGGAAATAAAACAATGATGAAATGTAACTCACGAACCACATCTATGTGAATACATAGCAGAATAACCGAATCTAGTATGAAGGGAACCAAAAGTTAGCACGAATAGCTTAAACGTATGCACTTTAATGTGAACAGCAAGCGTGCATGAATATAACATGAATAAAGTACCGAACGGAAAACACAACCGAAATGATAATCGTTAAATGTAGCAAGGGAAACAGTTTGTGTGAAATGATCGCTTCTCTTAATACGCATGATTTAGCCGAACAAATTGGACGAAATGAAACCGCGAAAAAGGCTGTGTAATTGCGACTGTGCAGAGAAAAACCATAAAGCGAGGACCCGTGCTGTACCGTGCGCCGTGGGAACCGATCCTGGCGTGACAGGTAGGTCTAACTTACGGTTTAGGAGTCCCTGGGACGCGATCTACGACGAAGACCCGGATAAGAAGCTGGATGGACGGAAAAGGCCTGCAAGAGGATTCCTGGACACAGCTTGCTGCGGAGAAACTTGTGGATAAGAAAACCAAGATGGCGTCTGGGAGAACCCGGAAGTGGATCCTCATTCAACGCTGACCTCGAACAGTAAGGAGCAAGGTAAGGGGAGTGCCTTAAGTAGGCTAGGGGTAGAAAGCCAGCACCTTCCACAAATCCAGGCAAAATTGCCTAAATACACATATATATATATATATATATATATATATATATATATATATATATATTTTTTTTTTTTACCTGGATTAGAAAGTAAAGGAGAAGTACATATAGTTTAGAGATTGGGATTACAGTGCAGCTTTGCGTACTGAGAAAATCAATTTTTGTAATTTAATTTTTTTTTTAAAGTGAAAGGACTTTGAGATTTACACATAATGATATTCAACCATGTGGATGTTTTGCAAACGCAGAAATACTGGAAAGACGTCATATTAATCCATTGAAATACCCATCGTTGGATTGATTTAAAAAAACTGTTAAAGCATTAAAAACAATAATAAATTGGGACAGGCTGGAAGGAAGTGTCTTGCATGTTGCCTTGAAAACATGTCGGTTCTTTAGAAACAGAATTGTGGGAAACAGCAGATAAGAAAGCCTGGCCATCCATAATTTGAAGTAATCTAGGGTTACTGAACAATTATCACTGTGCCAGTCTTAGTGTAGCTGCACAGAGACAGGTGAGCAAACATGTCTTTTATAATAAGTTCCTTAGTCATATATTGCTTTGTATGATATCACTAACATCACATTTTAAGTTTACCTCGCTTAAAGCAAGTGTGGGTCAGTGATGGTGAATGAATGTGTTAAAACCGCTAAATTTGCAGAGTGTTTGAAGAGCTGCAAACCATACCAGTTTTCCTTTCACAGAGGAAGCACTGCATAAAGTTCAGGGGAAATTAGGTGAAGGCACTGAATGGGGGTCTAGGCCCAGCGCTGCCAAAAGAGGTGCAATTTCTAATAATTTGATTTCTAATAAGCTGAATTGAAAGAAGCAAGACGTGCGTGTGTGTGTGTGTGTATCTTTAAGCTGCTATAGAAAAGAACCATGAATTATGCACATTTGACACAGGTGTTTGTCAACCCCCTTTTAAATCAGCCTTGTCACATTTTTTAAAATTTAAATTGGCATTGGCAAAATCTTCCTTTGGCAATGCTATCTTAGAAATCTCAAGATGAAGGAACCATGAAAAACGATCCAATGGGAATGTCACAAGGATTAAAAATGTTGCACCATTCCTTTGTCAGATGGGCTATGAGGCAGGGATTCCTTGGCTGCAGGAATTATTTACTGACCGCTTCTTTAAGAGCAGTCTTCTTACACACAGAGCCTGCAGTCAAGGCTTCAGTCTTGATTAGGTCGCATCTGGGCCATTTTTGAAATTTCCACATGGCAATTTCTGATGCGCAGTTAGTGTGTAGCCCCTCTCACCGCCAGCCTCCTAACAACTGTGGTTAATCTTGGCACTACTGATATCTGACCTGATCTAGACCTAGAGAATGAGAACCCATTGCAAGCTGTGTTTCCAAGCGATGTGACTTCATTGGCCACAAACCAGTAGTGCCAGCTGGCAGTGAATCATTGCGGCAAATAACGTCACATCGTTTGCAAATACTATTTGAGCTACTTCTTCATTCTCATGCAGCTCTGCGTGATGACCGGTGGTTGTGATCTGGTTGGTAGCACACTGGTTACACTCCAATTAGTGTCCTAAAGGATCATGCATGAAAGATATTATTTTAATGCAAGGACAGTGTCTGAATGGAAATTGAGAAGTATCCGAAATGTGCACAGCTAATATTAAAGGTAAACAAAGTAAAGGTAAATAAATATCCTATTTTAAAAATGTATAGACAATGCACTAAAATATGCAAGTATAAGTTACAATGAAAATTCTTAGTGCTACACTACCTGTGCATATGGCAGTAGCAGGCAGAGCTCTCTCTGACCAGGAGGAGGTTCAACTATCAGAAGCCTCTCATTCTGGACTATGCAGGTCTGATTTTATTTCCCTCCATTTCGGGTTGGTTTACAGAAGAAGTAGCTTATCCTCTAGAGGCCTTGACTAGGAACAAAGGTCCTTTCTATCTCCATTCAACAAGAGAAGGATGAATTGGAGCCAGCCACTGATTATATCCCCATCAGTGGAGCTACACCTTACCTGGTGAATGAAAGGAGAGAATGTAGCTCTGGGTTTCCAGTTAACAGAACCTCACTGAACAGTAATAAGCTTGTATTCCTGTTCTCAAGGATTGGATGTGCATTGTCTGGATCATGTTATACAAGATCTGTGGATAAGGGAAGGAACAATATTACCATCCAATTTTTTCGAATTACAAGCCATTTTCACGGATCCTCTACACTTCAGAGGGAACAAGTGTTACTGAATTTGCTTGAATAACAATGCTGCTGTATCCTATATCAATCATCAAGGTGGGGCACACAGCCACTTATTGATAAGGGAATCGCAGCCCTTGACGATCAGGGCACAGAAGAATATCCAGGGTTTAACTGCAATCCACCTACCAGGGACTCAGAATACAATGGCTGATTACCGAAACCAAGTAACAATGGACAAGGTGGAATGGCAACTATGTCACAAAGTATCCTTGAGGTTGAAACAGATTTGAGGGATACCCCACATAGATCTGATGGCCAGTTCTCGGAACTACCAGGTCCAGAATTATTTTTCCAGATTTTATTACCAGAATGCTCAATGCTCAGATTTTATTACCAGAATGTCAGGATACTCTGGCTTAAATATGGAATTTCAGTCTGATGTATATATTTCCTCCTGTTCCTCTAATTTCAACTTTCCTAAAGGAAATCCAAAGGAGACAGTGGAAGGCCACGTCGGCCCTGGTTTCCTATGGTGAGACAGACCACAAGGTACCTTCCAGTCTGTCCAAACCTATTTTTACTTGGTCCCTTGAGATCCTCATGCTCTGTGGTTGGCAGTCTGGAGATTGTGTGGGCATTTCTATAAGTATAGGCATCCCTGAGACTGTCATTAAGACCCTCTTAGAGTCCAATAAATACTCCACTTATTACAAAATGTGACATGCATTTGTCTGTTGGTCTCAAGAATAGAGGTTGGAATTACTCCTCAATCAGGTCTAGAAAAGGGTCTGAATTATAACACTAGAGTTGCACATATCAGCACTTTCCATAATGACATGTATGTTACCTTTATTTTACATTTATTTTTAACGCTTATCCTTCCTCTCCAGAAGCACAGAATTGGCATTATTGTGGTTAGAGCTCTCTCCCTCTATCAGCTCTTTCCGTAAGTCATCTAGACTTTTTGTTTCTACCATTTGGCTACAGAACAGGCAAAGTGGCCTCCACCTTGAGACAGTGGGTGGTAGCAGTCATCTCAGAGGCTTATTAATGCCATTCTCTACCTGTACCGAAGGGTATCCACTCATGCAGTTGCAGCACCTTGGGCTTCTGTGGCAATGGTCTCTGACACTTTTGGAAAGCTGGCACTTGGACCTCTTTGACCGTTTATCTGGCATTACATACTGGACATTAAAGCAACCAATGAAGCGCAATTTGGACATCAAGTTTTGAATTGTTCTGATTATTTGATTTGCAGTTATTTATGCTTCTGTCCCTCCCTTTGTAGCTTGGGTATTCCCATATGTATATGCTGCCATGATTAGCCAGGAAAGTGGAAAATGTATTCATACTTTTCCTGGCGATTATCAATGGCAGTATATACTACCCACCCATTAATATGTCTCTATTCATCTATTGTAGAGCTCGAAACTGAATGAGGACCTTAGGAATGGAGCTGCCTTTAAAAGTCTTTGGTGTTTTTCCTGTCCTATTGACTGCAAGGGGTGAAGCTAACCCATTTGTAAATGCTGCCATGAATAATAACCAGGGAAAGAAAATTACGGTAAGTATGAATACATTTCCCACTATGTTCATGAGTAGTTCATGGTATTGTGTATGATACCTGTGGATTGGGGCTGCTTGTAGAATTGTGTGTTTGGATGATATATTATATTGTGTGTTTATGTGTGGGACTGCTTGTGGGGTTGTGTGCATGTATGTTGATTGTCAGTGGTGTGGTGTTTGTGTATAGGCTGTTTATATTATTTGTGTGAGGGGGAGGTTTCTTCTGCAGCCCTGTGTATATCTAGCAGTTTGGGTGGCTTTTCTGAGGTCTAGTGGGGACCAGGCTGGCCAAGTAAAGCTCAAGGGCAGGAGCTTTAATAAATGCTGCAGGCTGCTCTACTCCAGTGCGGATTCCCATTCACAAGTGCTCGGAGGAAGTGATTTAAGATCACTTCCTAAAAGTGCTGCAATGCATAAATTGAAGATTGCCCCTCACTACCTGCAATTACCACTAGGGTTGCACTAGTAGATACCTGAAGTCCTAATGGGACTTCTGATAATGCAAAGCCTGTTAGGCTCTGGCAGCTTCAAGTGCTGTTCAAAAGCACCTTGAGTGCCATGCATGGCCCACGTACCATAGGTTGCTGACCCCTGTTCTAATCTAAGGCTAACACTTTACATATTGTGTGTAAAGATTAGTGATGTACCGAACTGTTCGCCGGCGAATAGTTCCTGGCGAACATAGCGTGTTCGCGGGCGAACAAATGCGCGGTTCGATCCGCCCCCTATTCGTCATCATTGACTAAACTTTGACCCTGTGCCTCACAGTCAGCAGACACATTCCGGCCAATCAGCAGCAGACCCTCCCTTCCAGACCCTCCCACCTACTGTACAGCATCCATTTTAGATTCATTCTGAAGCTGCATTCTTAGATAGAGGAGGGAAAGTGTAGCTGCTGCTCATTTGATAGGGAAATGTATAGCTAGGCTAGTGTATTCAGTGTCCACTACAGTCCTGAAGGACTCATCTGATCTCTGCTGTAAAGACAGCACCCCAAAAAGCCCTTTTTAGGGCTGGAACATCAGTCTGCTTTTTTTTTTTTGTGTGTAATCTAATTAAGTGTTCTTGCAAAGCAAGACCACTTAATGTTATCTCACATATATATATTATTAAGTGTTCTTGCAAAGCAAGACCACTTAATGTTATCTCACATATATATTATTATTAAGTGTTCTTGCATAGCAAGACCACTTAATGTTATCTCACATATATATTATTAAGTGTTCTTGCATAGCAAGACCACTTACTGTTATCTCACATATATATTATTATTATAGCCAAATTTGCCACCCTAACTCCTCCCACAGTTTTTACACTACATAGACAAAAATTTACCAAAACGTGCAGATTGTTCCCGATCGGATTGCTATTACTTTCTGGAAAGTTTCGCCGAATGGTTCACAGAATATCGTCGTTCTTGTGGCGAAATTTGTCCCATAGGAATGAATGGCAAAGCTAGAGTGGGAGCTGGCAAAAGCTGAAAAATCAGGACATGATTTCTAAACTGCCACCACTCCCTCATTTTCAGGCCCACCTACACAAATCTTATATCAAAACGTTCACAATATCAAAACGTTCACAATATGACCATTTGTTTGCAACTCACGCAGTCCATTGACATTCATTGAAACTCCACTCTGCAAAGCTCACATTTGAAGGGCAATTTCTAAACTTCGACTGTGCCTTCATTGTTAATATCTCAGAGACATACTATACATCAAAATGTAGGTCCTGGGTCTTGTGATTCTCACAATATAAAGCTCTTCACTGTAGGATTTATAATTTTTAAAATATGACCGTTTGAAGATGGCAACCGCCAAAATACTCTGACCTGTGCCAGGCTGCAGCAGCAAGTGATGTCATAGACAAAGCCTTTTGTACACCTGCTAGTGTTTTTATAAATGTATGGTTTAATGTAACTGTGCAACAAAGTTGCAATTAAATGTGCTATATAAATGATAACAGTTACTCTGCCCACTCCAGTTGTAGACTACTGGTGGAGGCAAGAACACTTCACACAATTTCCCCAGAAATTGTAGCTTTTCTAGTTGCAGTTGCTTGCCTGCCTGCCAGCTTCTGTGTCAGGCTCACAGTGGATACTGTGCCCACTTGCCCAGTGCCACCACTCATATCTGGTGTCACAATAGCTTGCATTTAAAAACAAAAACATTTTTTTCACTGTAATAGATTGAATAGCAGTTAGTTGTCTGCAAGCGTCTGTGTGTCAGGCCTACAGCGTGTACTCTGCCAACCTCTGCCAGTGCACATTGCCACTCATATCTGGTCTCACAGTAGCTTGCACGCATAGTACCACTAATCCCCCCAAAAAATGACAGGCAGAGGCAGGCCACCCCGCAGGGGCCATCGTGGTCGTGGTGCTGTGATTCCCTTTTGCCCTAGAATAATGCCCAATTTTCAGAGGCCACGTACCCTGAACTTGAAAAGTTCTGAGGACATAGTTGACTGGCTAACACAGGACACCCAATCTTCTACAGCTTCCGCTCGGAACCTTGACGCACCATTCTCCTCCAGCTTAGCTTCGGGCACCTCTCAAGATAACACTCACCCGCCTGCCACCACCACCAACTCTAGCACCACAGCCGCTTCACTTTATCTGTCAGAGGAGTTATTTACACATCCGTTTGAAGAAATTAGTGATGCGCAACCATTATTGCCAAAGGATGTAGATAACAGGGATATGTCTCAGTCAGGCAGCATTACACACATGGACGTACGGTGTGATGATGATGATGATGATGTTGTACCCGCTGCTGCTTCCTTTGCTGAGTTGTCAGATACAAGTGAAGCGGTTGATGATGACGATGCGTCCATGGATGTCACGTGGGTGCCCGCTCGGCAAGAAGAAGAACAGGGCGAAAGTTCAGATGGGGAGACAGAGAGGAGGAGGAGACTAGTTGGAAGCAGGGGGAGGTCGTCGCAAGGAGCTAGTGGCACAGTTAGACAGCATGCATCGGCACCTGGGGTCATCCCGACAGCACGCCAATCAACACATGCTGTGTCCACCACTAGAATGCAGTCATTGCAGAGCTCAGCAGTGTGGCATTTTTTTGTGTGTCTGCCTCTGACAACAGCGATGTCATTTGCAACCTGTGCCAAAAGAAACTGAGTCGTGGGAAGTCCAACACCCACCTAGGTACAACTGCTTTGCGTAGGCACATGATTGCACATCACAAACGCCTATGGGATCAACACATGAGTACAAGCAGCACACAAACTCAAAGCCGCCATCCTCCTCCTGGTCCAGCATCTTCAGCCACCTCAACCACTGCTGTCCTCCTTGCCCCCTCTCAACCATCCGCCACTCCGTCTCTCGCCTTGAGCAGTTCCCGCTCATCTGCCCACAGTCAGGTGTCTGTCAAGAACATGTTTGAGTGGAAGAAGCCAATGTCAGAAAGTCACCCCCTTGCCCAGCGTCTGACAGCTGGCTTGTCTGAACTATTAGCCCGCCAGCTTTTACCATACAAGCTGGTGGAGTCTGAGGTGTTCAAAAAATTTGTGGCTATTGGGATGCCGCAGTGGAAGGTACCCGGACAAAATTTTCTTTGCACAAAAGGCAATCCCCAACCTGTACTCGATTGTGCAAAAGGAAGTAATGGCATGTCTGGCACACAGTGTTGGGGCAAGGGTCCATCTGACCACTGATACCTGGTCTGCAAAGCATGGTCAGGGCAGGTATAGCACCTACACTGCGCATTGGGTAAACCTGCTGACAGCTGCCAAGAATGGAATGCGTGGCTCTGCAGAGGAGTTGGTGACACCACCACGACTTGCAGGCAGGCCTGCTGCCACCTCCTCTACTCCTCCTACTCCATCCTCTTCCATAACCTCCTCGGCTGAGTGTGCATGCTTGACCTGTGGCCTGAGGTATCCCAATTTGCGATAGAACTTCTGGCCTGCCCCGCTTCAAGTGTCCTGACAGAAAGGACCTTCAGTGCAGCAGGAGGTATTGTCACTGAGAAGAGAAGTCGCCTAGGTCAAAAAAGTCTAGATTACCTCACCTTTATTAAGATGAATGAGGGATGGATCCCGAATGGACTGACAGTGGGCGATACATTTGACTGAAAAAGGCCTGATGAGATGAGCTGCCTTGGGCTAAAATTTGTGACCCTATGTTGGAGGAACATTTCCTATTCTGCTCTGTGTCAGTGTGTATCAGGGTCTCTGAGGACAGGTGTCAATCCATATGTCAAGATGTCATATGTCAGGAGTCAATCCATATCCATTGTGATTTAGGAATGTTAGGTGATTTATGCCCTTTATGGATTAAAACCAGACTCTGCATCAACTGTGTAATTTTCCATGGGAGTTTTGCCATAGATCCCCCTCCGGCATGCCACAGTCCAGGTGTTAGTCCCCTTGAAACTATTTTTCCATCACTATTGTGGCCAGAAAGAGTCCCTGTGGGTTTTAAAATTCGCCTGCCCATTGAAGTCTATGGCGGTTCGTCCGGTTTGCGAACATTTGCGGAAGTTCGCGTTCGCCGTTCGCGAACCGAAAATTTTATGTTCTCGACATCACTAGTAAAGATACACATAAATAAGTATGCAGCAATGAAATTCTTGTTACACATAGTTACGTAGTTAATATTTAACATGCAATAACCTTTTGCATGGGCACACAGCAATACTGAGTTTCAGTATCAGCTTAAAAAACACAAATGTCATTTAATGTTATTACTGATGAAAATGTAATAATTCATAGTATTGAAAGGATGTTATATTATTCAATAACTTGTACTCAGCTGCTGAACTTTAGAGATTATTCATTATTTATTTAGCACCAATATATTCCGCAGCACTTTACAATTATATAATGGTGATATCTGACAAGTAATTAACATACGGAATATAAAAGAGACAAGAGGAGAATAAGGCCCTGCTCAAACAAGCTTACAATCTATGAGGAATGGGTAAAGACACACAAGAGAAATAACAGCATGTCACAGGGGGTAGGAATTGTTAGATAAGATGCCTGTGTTGAAATAAGATGGTAAAGGTGCAAGAACCAAACAGTGGCAGGAGAGAGACTGAGCTGGGCTATGGAAGCAAAGAAAGTGGTGAGGGCAGTAAAATGAGGGAATTGTTACCCAGGAAGATGGTAAGCTTTCCTAAAGAGGTGTGTTTTCGGTGATTGCTTGAAAGACTGGAGTCTAGGGGAGAGTCTGATGGCACTGGCTAACAAATTCCAACGAAATAGGGCATCACTTGAAATATCCTACAGATGAGTACAGATGTGAGGAGTATTTCAACTGCAACGTGAAGGTAACGAAAATGGGTATATTTGTTGAGTAAAGAGAAAATTTAGTGAGGAGTGGAGTTAGTGAGGGATTTGGGTTAGAAATTTGAATTGCATCCTGAAGAGTACAGGAAGTCAATGCAATTATTAGCAAAAGGGTGAAGTGTGGCAATATCGGTCAGTCAGGAAGATGAGCCTGACTGCAGTATTCATTATAGATTGAAGAGGGGAAATATGGGTATTTGGAAGGTCGATGAGTAGTGACATGCAATAGTTAAATCGGGAAATTTCACTTGAGTCCAAAAATTATTTGGTGGGAGACCCCTGTCCCCTTTCCCCTCTCCAAACACCACCCTTGCTCTTCCCAATTTCACTTTTTTAACATACCTCTTGGCACACTCATTGTTACTTACAGACACACAGACACACAGACGGGGAACACAAAGATATCACCCACAAACACGCATGCAGACACAGGCACAAAATCTTACAGTAATGTGCATAGTAGCGTATTGCAAATTTTGTATGGCAATATCACAGAGTTCCTTTGTAACAAACCTCACAAATGCTGGTGACCTCGAACTATTGATAATTCTCTGTTATTCATGTAACACTTTGTGAGGTCTCACTATATACGATTAGGCTATGCGTGGCCAGATGAATCTCTTCAAAGTATGGGACCTACGTGTCTCACCATTTGTGGACCTGTATGACTTTCTTTACCCAAATCCTCAATAAAAAACATTGATTTACAAAAAAGAAAAAAAGCATATGTAGGGGACAGTTTCTGAACTAATGGAGAGAGGGCCCTGGTGCAAGAAAGCTCTTAAAGGACACTGCACCTGAACAGGCTCTTGTTCAGCAATACCCATCGGGTGGCCCCGGTGCAGCAGTAGTTCCTCTACTGGTTGTAGAGTCTTGGGAAAAAGAAAGTACATCCTCTTTGAATTTTGTTTTTTTTTTTGTGTTTTTTTTTTATTCTTTATTTTTGTTGTGCAAGTGATAACAGACGAGTCCGTGTTGCCACAACAGCAGTCACAGACTTGATATCATCATACATTGTCAAACATGGCAAGTAGAGGGTCAGCACAATTTTATGGTGTTAGTATTCGAGTGTTGGTCTGATTAGGGATGCGTGGCAAAACAGTATATGCAATTAATAAAGAAACAAAAAATTGAGTTAATGCAATTCTTATGTTACAGCTTGTACCTGACGTAACTCTTGAGCAGACCGTCTCATGTTTATGTAGACGTTACCAAGGTTCTTTGCTAGGACTATCAAGTTATTCTATACAGTGGTGCATAGTAGCTAACAGGTGAATCGGCGTGGTGTGTAACAGAAAATCAATCAAAAAGCAAAGCTTACACCATGTAGATTAAGTTTAACGGTAGGCTATGAAACATGTATGCTATGTGCATTGTGGATAACTATAATATCGCGCTTAGTAGAGTGCTGGATTAACAGAATGCACATTATGTATTACAGTGCCACAGCAGCAGGTAAGCGCTGAGAAAGCAAGGCAGAAGCAAAACAATAGTATGGCATGCAAGTGCGTAACCATTTTTGTAAGTAGTTTCAAGTTAGTTAGGTATTCAACGTAACAAAGTGGGTCAGAGATAGTAAACCAATAAGTAATAAAAACAGGTTTTAGGACCCTGGGTGACCTATCATGCCTATCCTTAGACAAGATATATCTGCAGCAGAATAACTCTTAAGTAGGCTGGTGGTCTGGGATATCTGCCTGGCTACTGCATTAAAAATAATATCTGAAACCTGACAGGAGAACCCTCAAACGGGCGGCAACATATGTCGTAGGAACGCATACCCCCCAACTTCTGACATGTCACCAAGGTACGCACTTACAGAGACTTACCTCACAAGACCGGAGGACCCATCGTTCATACCCGGACAGTATCCAGCATCCGATGGGTATCGGCTGAACCTCTCTGGACATTCCACAGGCCTCACTCCTGGTGACTGTTTTCTGGACTACTTATGCAGCACCTCACATTACACAAGTTAACTCCTGCCGACACAATGCACACCTAGGCTGGGTCCACCAGACTAAAATAACAACACTACTACAGCATCCCGGCTTGTATCCCTCTTTAGTTATTTCTTGAGACGGGTTCTCTAGCTCATAGCCAATGAATGTCACCGCGCTGGCACGAGGGTCACCAGGGGGTGGAAAGGCTTAAAGTACCTTCACCTGTATGTTGATCTTTATGAGTGTTATTCCCAAACAACCTAATTACCTAGCTAAACGAACCATTAGACTACTCAGAAACTTTCATCTATTCATCCAATAAACATCTGTAACACTTCTACTAACATAGCAAGTGAACAAGCCTATGCAACCTCCTACATGCACAGTATGACCTGCACCACACTACTGTCTACTCACATAAAATACAAAGAATTTAATAAACATAACATGGTGCACATGAAACATAGGCGACCTAGCTAAGCAACCAGCATCATTACTTAATTTTATCTCACTCAATCTTCTTTGGACAAATCAACTGTTTAGTTAAGCTGTTAAATATAAAAATTGTGCAAATTATCATGCCACTGTCTACCATGTATGAAACTTGAAATAGGCTGTTGTGGTGCTTGTTGAAATATTGTGTTTATCTGCACTACTAAAAATAAAGAATTTAAAAAAAAAAATACGGTATCTGAGAGAACAAGAACACTTAACCATAACAGTAGAAGTCATAATAAAAATTCAACTTGGAGGCATTGTCCAAGGGTTGTGTGTTTGGGCAGTGCGGCACAACAATGGTGGGTAGTGTAAGTCCCCGTGGTTGTTCACGTCGGTCAGCCTATGCCCACCCTGGAGGCCTGATATGCCAACCTGATTTGGAGATGCAGCTTCAGTGGATTTCTGTTGTGCATTGGAATAGCCAGTCTTTTGCAATAGGTGTTAGACTAGAGTGATTCTCCGCACTTTTCCTTACATGTCTGCAGGTGCAGAGCATCCCTTTTCCTCCCATGTGGGAAGCAGTACAAGGCTCTCCGACTGCTTTGTGGACACAATCTCCGATGATGGTGTCTAGCGGCTTTCTGCCTGCGGGGGTGTTGTGCTGCTGCCATAATCCTGGTGGATCTCTACCCAGGTGGACATGCACATTTGTTTGCTGCTATCTTGCCTGGCCGGAGCCTCTGCAACTCCTCTTTGTGTTGCCTCTGAGTCTCCCGTGCTGTCTGAGCAGCCAGTGCTGCCGTTCTCAAGTGGGCCTCCCATTTTGCCCAGAAGAGCTCAAAGGCAGCATCCAGTTTAGCCGTGGTAGCCAGAGGTGAATGGGTCGGATGCTGTTGGCCCTGCAGGGCCAGGCCATGTGCAATTCCGTCAGCCATCTTGGTTGGGCCTCTTGGTTTCTGTCGGTCGGGGTTGCGCCCTGGAGCGTCCCGAAGGTGAGCGCTCTTTGTGGGTAGGTAGACCAGAATGACCCCCACCGGTCCAGAGAGGGGGGAGGTGAACGAGGGCCCAAGTACATAGAGGCAGCCAGTCTTGGCGGCGGGAGAGCGGCCGTCCCTCCTGCGTCCACCATGTGAGTAGGCCTCTGACACTTGTCGAGTGGATAGCATTCATCCTGTGGCTTGGGTGGTGTCATTGTGCTCTGCTTAGTGTCACCTCTTGTTTGTTGGCCTTTGTGTCACGATTAGTCGTCGTTTGGGTTGTGAGAATCCGTTTTATTTGATGCTTGTTGCAGGAGCTCCTGAGGTTAGCGTCCTCTCAGCTCCATGCTCAGGCCTCGCCCACAAATTTTGACTCTCTTGAAAAATTAGAGCAGGCAGGGACCCCAGGTAAAAAGTCAAATTGTCACTGTTTGACTACTTACCATGTGGAGGCACAAGGGCGCTCCTGGCACCATTACCACTACAGTGGTTACTGTGTTTGGAGTGTTCCTTCAAACATCTTAGTATAGCATAGTATTGTAGGAATGAGGAAGCAGGCAGGAATTATGCAAGGTCTTTGTTAGCTTAGTACTGTGTGAGTTTGTGCATGGTTGGAAGTCCTGGCCTCTTGGTGCTCTCCAGGCCTTTACTTGTTCACTGTATTATTTACAGATGAACTACATTATCTGGGGTTGACCAGGCTGCCAGACTATAACGAGTATGTCTGATTTCCCTGTGGGTGTCT